>NC_133487.1:15976850-16036150 GCF_025370935.1 Choristoneura fumiferana | reverse complement strand
TAGCGAGAAACCATAACGTTGTAACTGTCAAATAAAAAAGGAGCAGTTAATTTTCTGCTTTTCAGGCACAGAACTACTTTTTTACTTTCCTTATAGTTTCATTTAATTCACTTATTTTTATGACGAACATATTTTAATCATCATAGCAATAATTAATTGAATCAGATTCAAAAGCACAAAAATAAATGCTATTGTATTTAAAAGTTGGTTAGGTTATAGTCTTAATACCACAAACAGAACTTTTCACGCTAAAACACACGAGTAATATTTTCGACGTTTCGACCACATTACAGTGGCCATAGTGAGTAGACACACGTCGTCGAGAAACGTCGAGGTAAATATTACTCGTGTGTTTTAGCGTGATAAGTCCTGTTTGTGGTATTTTGACATTATTTTGACCATGAGTGAAAGTCACGACAGTCTAAAACGTTGGTTAGGTAGTTTATAATTTACTCTATTTAATTTAGAATAATGAAAAAAGCCGTGGTGACCTAGTGGTTTGACCTATCGCCTCTCAAACAGTGTCGTGGGTTCAAACCCCGGCTCGCACCTCTGAGTTTTTTCAAATTCATGTGCGGAATTACATTGGAAATTTACCACGAGCTTTGCGGTGAAGGAAAACATCGTGAGGAAACCTGCAGAAACCTGCGAAGCAATTCAATGGTGCGTGTGAAGTTCCCAATCCGCACTGGGTCCGCGTGGGAACTATAGCCCAAGCCCTCTTGTTCTGAGAGGAGGCCTGTGCCCAGCAGCGGGACGTATATAGGCTGGGATGATGATGGATGATGAATTTAGAATCCGGTGTAGTTTTCGCTACACCAGCTCTCGGTCTATTTTCTTCGTCCATCCAATCGGAAACATCAATGGAGTGTCTCAGCGCGCGGCTCATACTAAACGCAGCAGATGACGCGGTGGGACCGAAAATTATTCGCAGACATGGCGCAGGCATTGTTGGAAGTGTTACGGGTTCTGGAACAAACACACCACGGGCCCACCCTTGTTCGCTGAGTAATATAGCTACAGGGTGGCTCATTTAGATCGGTCAGTATGGGAAAGTCTGAAACGATAAGACATACGAAGATCTGTTCTTGGAAACCATGTCATCGATTTTAGTAGCAAGAAAAACTGCATTCAAACATTAAAAAAAAACTTGTTCTCGGTACGGGAATCGAACCAGATCGTTTTGAAAAAAAAAAACTTAAGTACAATATTTCTATTTGGATATCAATAGTGTAGGTCATACATAAGCAATAAATGTTAATATGAAACACGATATCTAGAATGAATAAAATGCATTGCTTTCATATTCTTTAATAATGTAAGTTTTATTTAATGAACTAAAAAAATCTTTGCGGGTCGCGGGTGAGCAAAGAAATTCTTTTAGTTCAATTCCTGAGTTAAGTACAAGTTTTTTAAAATGTATGAATGCAGATTTTTTTTTGTTATTAAAATTGATGAAATTCCTAAGAAAGATCTTCGTATGTCTTATAGTTCAGACTTTCCCATACTGACCGATCTAAATGAGCCATCCTGTAGACTGGTTGACCAGATGTTAAAAACATTGCGGCCGTAACCCTAAATAGCAGTTTACGGCCAAATTACGGACAGTGCCTTAGTCATACGTCCCGCTGCTGGGCACAGGCCACCTCTCAGAAGGCTTGGGCCGTAGTTCCCACGCAGGCCCAGTGCGGATAGGAACTTCGCACACACCGTTGCATTTCTTCGTAGGTATGTGCAGGTTTCCTCACGATGTTTTTCTTCGCCGTAAAGCTAGTGGTAAGTTTCAATGTAATTTCGCATGTGAATTTCAAAAATACTCAGCCGGGGTTTGAACCCACGATTCTCTGCTTGGGAGCCCATAGATCAAACCACGAGGTCACCACGGTTTTTTTACAATAGACAAAAAATCAACCAGCTTTTAAATTTTACGTTGACATTACAGTCCATGTAAAATGTCTATCAAAATAATTTGGATTAAACAAGCTTATTTCGAGACACATTCATATTTAATGATTCAGAGGAGATGCTATTAATATTTAATTTATAATCTCGCCGATGCCACCGTTTTATTGGCGGGGGATCCCTATAAAAGTTCCTTCCCTTTACGACGTCTCACTGAAGTCCGACCTTGCTTTATGTGATTAAATTATTTAGTCTTGTGTGTCCACTTACTTCTAGATACTTAACTGTCTTGTTCATTATTTTCTTGTTCGATTGTGAAACTATTCATTCTTCCGTGGACCGCCAATGTTACTTCGATTGCATGTTTTTTTCGAATGCAAGTGTTGGAAAATAGTTGGAAATAATACGGTTGAGGGGCTATTCCAACTCAACTGAGAGCAATTCATAGTAGGGTAGAGTAGTTGCCCCAGAGTTATATTAAGCAGCAGGGATAAAAATAAAACAGATGCCATTCCTCGATCTTTAGAACTAGGACTATAAAAAAAACTCTCTACTTCTTCTTTTCTTTTTCAACCTTTTACCACCCAATGCTGAGTGTAGGTCTCTTCTAATGCACGCCATTCTTCCCGGTTTTGCGCCTTTCGCATCCAGTCCTTTCCGGCCACTCTAAAAAGGTCGTCGGTCCAACGCATCGGTTGCCACTCAGACCGATTATGTCCCACTTAATCTTGTTGAGCACCTCAGATTAAAAAAAAAACAGTTTCTTAAAAAAAAACTGTCCTTTTGCAAAACACATAGCCAATTCTTATTTTTAACGGTATCTAACTCTCCAACTAATAAAGCTTGGTAGTCAGTTCAACATAATCGAGCGCTTATTTTCCAACCAACCAAGCAACGTCGTATCTGGCCTCAATAAATTGCTTTAAAATCAACTTTATGTTAAGAACGATAGAGTGTTGATTTGTTGCACACGAATTGAGTAGATACGAGGTTCAGAAAGTACATGGACGATATTTTTTCCTCTCATTAGTAAGTGAAAAAGTTCAACGGTATTCAGGCAGTGACCAATAATACTGGTCATTTATTTGTATTAGAATAAAAAACAAACAAAAAACTAATTACTCCAATCAAAGTATTGGTAATTGCCGCAAGAGTTAACGTCGCCGCAGTGCTTGCGCTCTGTAAGAGCAGGACAGTCTCGGCCGTCTTTTTGTCTCGCTCGCACGACGGTTCGGGTGCGGAACTTGTCGCCAAAGCCGCAAGTCGCTGAGCACGGTGTCCAATTGCTCCACTCGGATACCAAGCAATCGTCAGCTGTAAAATTAAATAAAGATTGGTCTTAAGGCTGGCTGTCCACTAAAGCGGAGCAAGGTAGCGGAGCGGTCAGCAAGATAAAACTACATAAAATCTCCGCTAAACTTCTTCGCTCTTTTTGTTAGTGCACGGGGAGTTGGTAACAGTTTAAAATTCATATTTAAAAACCGGAAAGCGGAGCGAGTACCTACGCGGAAGGAGAAAGCGGGACGGAGAAACGAGCGTGAAGCAGCAGTGCTTGCATTGTTGTGTTTCGGCGTGGAGAGTAAGACAGCCGGTGAAATTACTGGCACGTGAGGTATCCCATCTTAGGCCTCTAGGTTGGCAACGTGTTTGCAATACCCCTGGTGTTGCAGATGTTTATGGGCGGTGGTGACCTCTTACCATCAGGAGACCCACTAGCTCGTTGCCGTCCAGTAGTATAAAAAAAAAAAAAAGAGCGCATGTGGGGGAGCGGAAGCTCCGCGAGTAGAAAACAGTCCGTGTTTTCGCTCCGCATTACTTTCTCGCTTCGCGCCTGTGGACAGACACAGTCCAGAATTTCGCTCCGCATTACTCCGATCCGCTGCCTCGCTCCACTCCAGTAGACACGCAGCCTTAAATTTGAATTTTGAGTTCCCTTAAGAGGTTAAGTGGAATAGTATAATGCGTTTGCCATATTAATCCTTTGTTTCACTACTGTCTCTCTGTTGCCACGATACCTCTTATAATATGTGATAGATATTTTCATTGCTGTCTCTGTTTATTTTATTCAACAAGATTTTTCTCATAAGCGCAATTTACTGTCATCTTGTTACTAACGTTGTATCTTGTTCACCGCATGATGCAGACGGGACCTGAAGTGCCGTGGCAGATGCTTCCCCAGACCCATTCTGTGACCTTGGGCTACAGCCAGTACCACGTCATCCATGTTTTTGAGTGCACTATCGAATTCAGCTTCTGTTGTCGACCTGGAAAAACTTACAAGCTCTTATAATATGTAGGTAATAAGAAACGACTTAGCGCGCGCCCCTGAGATATCTCTATTGTTGAAGTAGTTAAAGAAAGTTTTTTTTTGTAACTTAGACATTTTATTTAAAGCAATTATTTTCAACTTACGATGTTGGTGCCCTTGTCACAACTTCGACATTATTTTCTGGCAAGTTTGGTTGCGGAGTACCGAAGGGCTCTTCCTCCAAGTCCTTCAGTTCGTTAAGGGAATTCTTCGTAGTCATTTCTCCAAAAGAGTCATCGGAAATATTCTCATTTTTGGTAGCCCTTTGCGCTCGTTTTTCTTTCGCATTTTATTCAATAGTTCTCTTCGGGCAAGATTATTAATATCTCTTGTAGAATATGCTTTTACCTGAAAAGTTATCAATAAAGTTATACATATACAAAAATTAACATAAGTAAATAATTTATTTAGTGAGTGACTTTCTGTGAAAGCTTCTGGTGGTTCATCCTTTTTGGCAATAAATATTTTTTACAAGAATATACAAATTAAATTAACCTCCCAGATGAAATCTTTTCATGTTGACTGTAGTCAATTTGCATACCAACAATTTTGCCACACAGAAAAAGCTAGATTTTATCTCGCTTTCAGCCACAAAAGACTGACTTGTATGAATAGGACGGCATATCTACGCTCACATTTTGCAATAAAATGGGTTGTGCGCGTGGCTGGCTACTGACTAAAGTGCTATTTCAGGCTCTGCTAGTTGTTACCTTAGTAAACTCCACTTTGGCGATCGTCGGCAGTTCTCTTAGCTGTGGATAATAGAATCCTGAAGCCGGATGGTTCGGGTGCCGAGGTTTATGACGGAACACTGCTTCTGGAGGCGTGGTGTCCCAGCGAGGAGCTGTGAAAGTCAAGCCACTGGCAGCTCCTGCGTCGAGGGGATCCAGCTATTAAGGATGAATAGACTGTTAATCTTGGCTTCAACGATACAGGGATGTTAACAAGTAAACAAGTGAATCTAGTGGTAATTTAAGTAATCCCTGATTACTCTCGCCTAAAATAGTATAGAGAAAAATGTTTGTGTTATATGTTTATAAATTTGTCAGTGTGACTAACTTAAAAAATATATAATTGTACAAAACTATATAATTCTTGCTTGACTTCCTCTAAGTCGTCACAGTCTGGACAGAGTCGTGATCGTCGGTTGTAGATTGGTTGCAAACCTTCATTACGAGTTGCTTGAGATAATAATTTGATGATTTTACCTTGTCTTCTACACCGCAGAATTAGAATCCGAGGTCTGTTTGGGCAATCCCCACTGAAAAACAGCGTTGTGGCTTGCCGCAACATTATGCTGAGTGGGTCCCAATTTATACTATTCGATGTTTTTTTTAATTATTATTTCATCCTAATGTGTTTTTTCTGTGTATCGAATATGTGTAAATAAATTTCTCTCTCTCTCTCTCTCTCTCTCAATAGCTTACAATACAATAACTCTTTATTGCATACCAACACATAGCAAGCAGTAAAGAAAACACAGGTATTTCAGAGACTTTCTGAGGTAAGCAATAGGCGGCCTTATCGCTTTAGAGCGATCTCACATCAGGCTTACTTTCATATCAGGTCGCTTAGTTACCCACGAGAAGAGAGGGGTACCTACACCCCATTCTAAAACCGGGAGCGGCATGGGTAAGGTAACTTAGGCTATTTTTTACTCCAGAAAAGTACAAATTTCCCACGGGATGTAGACAAAATCACAGATATGCGCTTAGTATTCTGTACTTACGTCTAACGTGACCTCATCCACCCAAGAAGAATCAACGCAAAGGTTAATGCTGTCCACTCCAACGAACCAATCCGGAGACGGTATTATACGCGCCATCAGAGAAACCTGAAAGAAAAAACAAAATTCGTATGAATGGCTGCGACCTGCTTTATTGCTCAGTGGATCAGTTTTAATTAGCCCAATCAAATGGGCACAGCGACAAAATAATATTCTGGCGCAAAATGCTGAACATTTTCTATTTGTGTGTAATGTCGTGAAATTAATATTAGGTAATATAAGACCTATCACGGAAAGACATAACCAAATGCTCGGGTAGCAGAGCTACTCCACAATGCTAATTGCCTACTAACCGCGCACGAAAGCACACGAATCCAGGGGGGATGCTTCGTAATTTGAAGTCGGAAGTTCGTGTCATGTTGTCTTTCTTATACTGCTGTTAAACACTATTAGTCTGAGCATGACGGCATGATATAAATTTCGAAAATCAATTTTAGTTGTTATAGTTATTTACTTTTCAAAATTACTTCGGCAGCTGCAGAAATGTGTTTGTATTTTAGTTTACGTATAACTCTTTATTGTACATAAAAAATATGAAAATAATAGTTAACAAGAGAAAAGAGATGTAAAAACGCGAACTTATCCCTTAAAGGGATCTCTTTAACGTTAACTTGACATGACATGGCTGTTTGATATAGCTGGTAGATAAAGATAATAATGTGATCTTCTATTTTATGAGCAGATATAACCCGTAAGCCACAGACTTTTTCAGTTTGACCGGATAGAGGGTAAGTGGCTTGAAGGGTGCTCATCAATAAGGTACTCCATTTACAATAGCTAAGGGTGCTTCTAGTGATCCGACCTTGGATTCAAGGATCACAAGGTTTCGGAAGTTTGGAATAAAACGTATAATTAATGAATGAACTCTGAATACTGGAAAATCTTTACTTAGAAAAGTACTTAATCAATTTTCCGGTAGAGCTAGGTCGTGGCGTGGTAGGTATCGTAAAGGAAAATCAAGCTTTTCATATCCTATAGCAAGTTTCATTTCATTTCATTCATTCATTTCATTTCATTTCATTTCATTTCATTCATTCATTTCATTCATTCATTTCATTTCATTTCATTCATTTCATTTAATTTCATTTCAAATCTTTATTTTGGAGGAATAATAGCGAAAGTTTAAAATATTGTACTATTATTTGTGGTAACAAATGCCAGTGTAGGTAATACATAATTATACATACTTTAAATTGTTCAGGGTACCTATTGTAGTTTAAAAGATATTATAGCTACGTGACAAAGAAACAACGCAGCTTAATGGTCCCTTGCACGGAAGAATAAAAACAAGTGGAAGTGCTATGTAGGTGCAGCGTGCGTGCCACAAGTAAGCGGAGGTACGTTTACTCGATGACAGTCGTGTTCAACTTTGCGTAGAGTATGATCACGTTTAGAAGTGTCGCGACATTCCTTGTTTTACAGTAATTATGCCGTATTGCTCAATTCTGGAATGTAAAAATGATAGCAGGAAAAAAAACTTACTAATGGAGGATTACCTACGTCATCGAGTAAGCGTACCGCCCCGCTTACTTGTGGCATGCAACACTGCACCTACATAGCACTTCCACTTGTTTTTATTCTTCCGTGGTCCCTTGGCACAATTTGGGTACGGAATTCTAAAAACAAGCAATTCACACTTCTGAGACTCTATAAATTAATGCCTCCCTTCCTCGTATCTCGGGGGAAGAGCCTTCAAAAGTTATATGGCATAATTACGTATGGAAATTTCATGTTCATGTCAGACTATTAAATAGTGAATCCACTGTTTAGTTAACAAGTCTTGGTTGGCTAAGTAAGGGCAAGCTGTCATACAGCCGCCAAACACCTTAGCTCAGAGGGGTAAAATTTGAAAGGGATCCCTGTGTTTAAACTTCCCCAAAAATCTAAAAAGTATAGTAAAAAGATTTAAATTTAAAATTTCTATTAGTAGTATCTATTCTGCTCTATTGCCTGTGTACAATTTTTCAGAAAAACCAGAAATCTTAGGTGAACAGTACAAAATGTACTTACTTGATTTTATTTTAATTGTTTAATTAAATTAGTTTTTTTTTCCACATAAATTGTGATATACTGCGACCATCAGTTTAAGAAGCGATAAATCAACCCACTAGACCACGTTTTTCCTATCGACTCTACAATGCCCTACTGTTAAGACAGTGCTCCAATTCTCACCAAGCTATGTTCTCCATTGACAAACACCATGTTCTCCGTCACGCCGACACCTTTGCCAATCGCCGGTGCGGAGAACTGATCGTAGACCTTGGGTTCATCGTCTCCTTCGTCCACCAAATCGTCCAGTTTGCCAGTCTGTGCAAATTGACGGACGGACGGGCGTGCCGTCTCACCGATGCGGAAGAGCGCGTAGGATGTATTGTGAGATTGACCTGGAAAGAAGTTTGTTTTAGTAGGTAATGGAGATTATGTGACTGTTTTGCAGGTGGCAGGACCTTGTGCAAGGTCCGCCCGGAGTGCTACCATCATCTTGCTCGCTAATCCTGCCGTGAAGCAGCAGTGCTTGCACTGTTGTGTTTCGGCGTGGAGAGTAAGACAGCCGGTAAAATTGCTGGCACTTAAGGTATCCCATCTCAGGCCTCTAGGTTGGCAACGCATCTGCAATACCCCTGGTGTTGCAGATGTCAATGGACGGCGGTGATCTCTTACCATCAGGAGACCCACTTGCGCGTTTGCCATCAAGTCGAATAAAAAAAGGCTACGTTTCTACCAGAAGTGTGCGAGGTTGCGAGGCATGTGTTTTTCATGAACGGATATAAATGCTTCATTTATGTTCCTATCTGCACTCCGATGAGCTGTTTCCATTAGAACTAGAGCTAGACCTCGAGCTTCATAGTCAGTGAACTAAAACAATTACTTTGCTCACCCGCGACCTTATGATAGCTACCTACGTTTATATAATATATGCGTGTTCATGCAGTTCCTCCACCTCCACACTGTAAGAACACACACAAACCCATCTATCACCACCACCACGCTACACTGACGCGTTTCGAACTCAACCAGCGGGCAGCAGGTGGTAGGACCTTTTGCAAGGTCCGCCTGGATTGCTACCACCATCTTGCTCGCTAATCCTGCCGCGAACCAGCAGTGCTTGCACTGTTGTATTTCGGCGCGGAGAGTAAGACAGCCGGTGCAATTACTGGCACTTGAGATATCCCATCTTAGGCCTCTAGGTTGGCAACGCATCTGCAATACCCCTGGTGTTGCAGATGTTTATGGGCGGTGGTGATCTCTTACCGTCAGGAGACCCACATGATCGTTTGCCATCCAGTCGAATAAAAAAAAAAATAAGAAAAAAACCAGAGCTCATCTTCAGAGAAACACAACCGTACACCATGCTACCACATGTTAGAATAACCAGTTCATAGTCAGGTTCTATAACACGGCTATCCTGCCGTCAAATATTGTATTTCAGCGATCCTTTCCCAATTTCAATTGTGGTCACAGCTTTTTCAATATGGCCGAAACGTTGAGTAAAAGAATTTAATATCCGTGATTAAGCCCCAAGATTCTATATAAATAAAATTACAGCACGATTATTAGGAGTTAACACTTGACAGATGGGCGTGCCTTCAGTCAATTTTCAACTTTGACGTCATACAAATAAAATAGTTTTTACATAATCTGTAAACGTGGGTAGCGGTATACTAAAAATGGCTTTATTTGTATGACGTCAAAGTTGAAAATGAAGGCGCGCCCATCTGTCAAGTGTTAACTTCAAGTAATCTTACTGTACCGTGCTACAAAACGCTACAAACTTTTAATAAAGAAAATATGTAAAGCTTACTCTTTTTATGGCTAATTTAGGATCGAATTAATTTAACAGCACCGTTAAACCTTTCTAAGTTAACATCCTGCTATAATTAGGAAAGAGCGCTCATAAAGACGAAGCAATAGCTTTATTTGCATATCGCAACTGGACGATAAAAGCTAAGGTGGGCTTTAATCGCTTGGGGTTGTCTTTGAGAGGTTAATAGCTCTTATCTGTTATTTGATACAAAGTGACTTAAAAACAAATATTTATTCAGAATCTCATCCAAGTAGAGGATAAAGCCTCTAGCAGGCAGGATATGGCGCTTCTTTATGTATTGCTGTCTATCAACTTTATTACCCATAACCGCAATAAAGACATTTTGATTTTTGATTTTTGATTTTGAAAGTATTTCAAAATATCTTTGATATAAATTCTAATATAATTCTTCGAACTAAAATAATTTTGTCTCATGTATGTACACAACGAATGAAAAATTACCGTGAAAGAGCTAAGAGTACGGTATTAGTATCAATTTCAGGATTCGTTAATCTCTAATTACGACTCTATAGCTCACGCAGGGACAAAACTCAGGTTAATTTTACATATAATTAGGTTATTTTTAGAATAGTTTTTACTTCAATACCTTCTTTTTTTTTTGCTCTACGTAACACCTTTCTCAGTTTCAAAGACAGTTTTAATATTATACACAAACAATTCTTAAAATATAAAACTTATGAATCTCTTTATGTTTTTCTTTTAGGAAAGTTTTAAGAATCCGTATTTAGAATGAAATAAAAAGAACGACTTTTGGTACTTGTCATGGCGGTTTGTTTAGGGTTTGTGCTAGTGTCGCCTCCTGCGCAGACCTTTGTTCCTATTGTTAAGTTCTGTCATTCTGTTTATATTTCCGTCCATCCGGTTCGTATGTCACACGAATTTTACTCAAAAATTTCAAGAAGTATTATTGATTAAATTTTGACCATATAATATATGTAGGTGTTTTCCCCATACTTAGTTTGGGGAGGGGGGGGGAGTAAAATAGTTTTAACCAAAATTATTATATAATTGCATGTACAGAGGTGGATTTTAGAAAATTTTACTTATACTTAAGTATATATGTCTTTTGAAATATTGTATATCCTACATCACTTCGTAGTTGTCTAAAAACACGCGTTTCCTTTGAGATAGTCCAATATAACATGCAATTTGTATTTGTGTTATATATGTTGTTTGCATTTATAACGCACATTTTACATTAGGGAGCAATCTTAGCTAGAAAGCCCCATGATCAAATGTAAAAAGCTCAAAGCCATTTATAATTTTCACGAGTCCCCAAAAAGCTGTTCATTCCCTTCCAAAGTTCCCCACAAAACGTAATTTATTTACGATGCACCAACTTTTCAAATCCTTACAAATCCCCCCTTCCTGTATTTGCACAAAAAATGACGCCAACTCGCACAAAACAAATTATATTTGTGTGCAGCATACAACTTCATCCTGTGACATAACTATTTGATACTGTAAACGGCTAGGGCTGTGGGTGTTTATTTAGAGATTATGTGAAATATAACCATTAAAAACTTTGTGTCGTACAATACGTAATATAATACGTGCTGAAGTTTTGCGACCTCTGTCCATTTATTATCGGATGTTTGCTAGCTTTCATTCAAATTTATATTTAGGTTTAAGTGACCTAAAGTTTTAAGCTGATTGATTATTATTTTATGATACGCTACCAAATATTAGTTTTTGTAATAAATAAATAAATAAATAGGAATTACGATTACTTAATTGTTATTTTACTTTTACAATTCTAGGTTTCGAACTCACAAAGGTGAATCTTGAAGCTTGTTTATGTACCCCAATATGGCTGGTAAAGCCAAACTATGTTTTAAAGGTCCTATTATAGTTTAAAGTTTAATTGGACAAGCAATGTATTGCGGAATACGTCAACGTTACTAAAAATACCTAATAAAAACGGGTTTATGGTACCATTACCCGGTAATTCCAAGATACAATTCTAACAAAAAACATTCTATTTTAACCCGAAGAAGTTAAAATTAAGCTTTTTAAGGAGATTTTTGTGGCTCGTACATTATCAAAAAGTTAGTCTTTTGAGTCGTCTAATGAAAATGAATGAAAGCGCAGTTCAGAATTAACGTACAAAGTGTATCGAAGTGTATTGCATTCTGACGGCTAATTAAAAGTAAGTTGATTGATGATTGTTAATTGGTGGCGTCAATAAACCTATTATATTTATGTTGCACTTAATATGGGTGTCTCTCACTCACTCGGAATAATCCTACTTCCATAATCTCATCTCACCGAGTATTTTCTTAACCTCGGCCGAGCGCCATCCCTGCTTTCCCTCTTTTTGATTGAAAACAGACAAAAGACGTTTTTTGCTCGAAAAGGACAAAATGCCTTTCAAATGCCCGCGTAGAGATTTATATCCCGGGATAATTCAATATCGCCTTTCATAAAATAATGGAGACGATCGTCCCAGCTTAAAAAGATGTTTTAGATGCCGGGTGTTTTTACGGACTTTATTAAAGCACATCATTCTCATAATTATTCGTAATGTTTGTTTCCGAATTTATTAAATTAAATGTAAGTAGGTACATAATTTTTTGTTGCAAGTTTTTGTTAAAAAAAAACAATTTTTATAAGTGCAATAAGGTCTAAGTGCTCTATATAAGTCATAAGGTCTCTAGCCGAATTTCATTATTTCGTATCGACGCAAAATGCCCTATAAAGTAGGTTATTTTTCTACTTCCCGACGTTCCTGTCTGAAAGAACTATTCTCTCTTTCAAGATAGGATCAGCCAAATATATGGTCTACCACCCTAAAGTTGATAATCGTTTGCATGTCATAAAACAATAATGCCAATACATACGTACGTATACGTGTCTTTCAACTTGAAAATTCAACTTTAGCGACATATTAATTTGATAGGAATTTGTTCAAAAATTAATTTGGTTGATGGTACCTATCTTAAATTTTTTATATTAATTCCAAATACTTACAGACAAACAACAATTATCTTATTTAAGAAAACCGTTATGAGTGAAGGCTTTTGAGATACTGAATTTTTATACTATACTGTTCTAAATATTTCAAAATAATAAAGTTACGTAGTCCCTACCAAGTGATAACTGCTGAAATCCGAAGAAGGTATTCGAACTAGAAAGTACTAATAAAAGTAAGACGAGCTGCAGTAACAATCTGTCTGTAAAACTGCACCCAATAAACCATTTACTCGACTTTTATTTCCGTAGTGTTAGTAAAACTGAGCAGTAAAATCCTACAAAAGTTCAACGACTTGTACGACTAAGAAACTGGGCTATTTTTCCGCACCGTAGGTAATCAGGTCATCAGATAGCGCTTTGGAGGTAAAAGACAAATAAATACCACCTTATCTTAAGCGCACGAAATGTCTCTTAACTGCTTCAAGCAGATATCACGACAAACTTAACTTTGCCGACATCAGCGGCCCGACGTTAAACAACAAACGTAATTCTAGTACGTGACCACATCAATTTCCTATTTCACCGTTCACATAAGTAACTTTGTCGTGATATAAGACGAAACTTCTTATTTTTACTGTCCTACGCCATATTGGACTGTTTCATTAATTACGTTAAATGAAAATACGACACACGGAGTAGCCAATTGGATTTTATCTACGAGACCGCAATCTTTTTGCTGCTGTTGAGGAATTCTTTCACTATTTAAGTTACTATCTATATCTATACTGTCATACTTAACAATATTGTTGTGTCTTGTGTAGTGTTTTTTATTGCTGTGTTGTGAATAAATGTTTTTTTTTTCGTTATTTTGTTTTAGATAAACAACTTGTTCTTTTGGCAGTCGTTATTTGAGATGGATTCGTTAAAAATAGTTTTGCAATGACGTGTGTTCTTTTATTTGCAGATTTAGAGTGTAACGGATTGGAATTTGGCACAATATATTTTTGTAAATGTTACCGAATGAAAAAAAACACTCGTTACAATTAATAACCTAACCATAAAAATTTCATTTTTAATGCAAGCTTTTTTTGCTGACTGTACTTTTTGTTGACTGTACTTGCATTGTCACCCAAACTACATTTGTATACCAAATTTAAAGTCGATGCTATTAACCTGTTGAAGAGTTCCGTCCTGCGGAGACGATCCTGGCCGGACTACCAGAATGACACTACTAGAGTAGTATATTGTCACGTGATTTACATAAGTATGCCAAATTTTAAGTCAATCCGACTACTGGAAGTTGGTCGAATTTTACTTTCAAGATTTGACTACAAACAGACAGACAGACAGACAGACAACGGGACAGGTGAAACTAAATAAAAGCTCGTAAAAAGATACTTAGTTTATAGAGGTAAATCTTAGATCTTTTAGAAATATACATAGATTGACAATAAGTACTAACCTAACTTTGACTTGGTAAAGCTGTGGTAGCAAAACTTATTTAGATGACTACGTGGAGTCTTAATGTTAAAGTATAAAAACAAAATTAAAAAAAAACACAGATATACAAATCGTTTCTTTGCTACTACAAGGAAAGAAAAAGTTTCTTTCTAACGCATTTATTAATAAAAATTAGGTACCTAAAGGTTGCCTAGTACATAACGCGAGCTTTGCTTAATTTGGGACTACATAAATTAGTGTAAATTGTCCCATGATATAACTTTTATTAATCATTAAGTACATCAAACGCTGTCTGTCTTCTGGGAACTATGCCGTCAACTAAACTGGCATTTTTAAAGATATTTTATTTTTGATTGATTTAGTTGTTCTGTAAATGTATGGTTATATGTCTACATAGGTATCTTTATAAGTTAGTTATAATTATCCTTGAAAAGAAACTACTCATTTTACTTACCAAATACCTGTGACCACTGCGCTCTAGGTCGATATTGCGGGTAGTCCTTTGGAAAAGTCTCTTCGGACCACAGGGTCCTTACTGTCACTTTGTACGCTGCCACGTCATTATCATCACACCCTAAGCTCAAGCCGAATAAAAAAACCAAGATGGTGGCCACTCGCCACATGGTTCCCATCCTGGGCAGTAGTGTTTTGTTTAAAACTTTTATTTCCCGGTTTGTTTTTCGTTGAAACGTCCGGTCGTGCGTACGCGGCGGTAGGATGCGGTTGACTTTTCTATTTCGGTATGAAGTCGTCGCTGGACTAAAATAAATACGGAGCAACGTTCGCGTATTATTTTGTGAAATTGGATGGGAATGTATGTGGGGATTCTGGTATTCAATGATGGATTATGGTTGGTAGAGCAGAGCGGTAAAGAGGATTAAGGCAGATTAAGAAATTGATAAGAAAACATGTTTTTATTTTCCTGTTATGTTTATGTTGAAGAGTGTATTTATGTGGGCCAAGTAGTCTCTTTCGGTAGGTAACCGACAGAATAAATTTAGCTAATGGTAAAAATGAAAATTCCAAGGTTAAGTTTGTCAAACAGCGAAAGAAGGGAGCGTAATAGGTGGGAAAAGAAAAGTCAGAATCCGGAAAACCACGCTGCGCTTCTAAACAAGCATAGCCAACATCGGGAAAAAGACTGCTTAATGTAAATGTAAATGTGGAAATGTGCCTGGGCTGCATTACGCCTGCTGGTTGCGTCCACAAAGGCAGGCTCACAATGCCACTTGATGTGTGCCAGAGAGCGGTCAACGACGATGAAGCAGACAGAAGGAAGAGGATGATGGAGGATGGGGGAGGGAAGGGGTTGGGGGACGGGAGAATTTTAATGAACGTATACGCAAAGGACTGGCCTTACAGAAGTGAAGTTGTTGAGGTCAAAAAGGACACCGGAAATAGTAACTTATCTATGTAATTATTAACATTTTTAAAACATATTGCAAGTTGTCCTTTTGTGAATGAAAATCTAATATTTTTGCTTTTTTCAAAAATGTCCAAACTTTCTTTCTTTCAGAAACCATAGCAATAAAAAAAAATACTATGTGGGACTAATTTGTCCAACTTTGTTAATGATATCGCAATTAGTTCTGTATTCCCGCGGCCTATCTAGTTCGCGGTTCGCAGACTCGCTTCCCTCAGGACGCATAAATCCGGCTAAATAGAGGTCCACCAACAAACAATCGTTATAACAAAAACATTGCTAAGTAAAAATGGCTCATGGGAGAAGTTTGTTGGTCCTAAATAATGGACAGTTGTTTACAGTTTAATGATTGGCTGGTTATTTTGTCAATGTTTGTTATGATTTTAATGATATATCTTATAAAATATCTTTAAACGATAAATTTTTGTATACTTACTAATCTATTTATGTATTTACTTTGGGGATCTCGGAAACGCTTTTAACTATTCTGACGAAATTTGCTTTGTAGGGGTTTTCAAGGGCGAGCAATATAGAGTTTTTTTTTGTTCGGATTTTTAACTTAACTACTAATTATAGCCAAAAGTTGTTTTATTGGCTTCGAAATACTGCCGCTAGCACCCTTCCTTATTAATCTTGTAATTAAAATTTTAGAATACCTGATTTTTATTGGGTCTTTTAGAATTTTTAAATGGTAACCCTAAAGGCGCACGTCTTCCAAAACCAATGTCCATAGCAATAAAATAACATAATGCCAATAAACCCCACACTCGCTCCTAAACCCATGTTTATTTAAGCCTATAACAATAATTTTCCCCACTCATGGTTATCTTTAATAATTCAGTATCGAGTGGCATCAGGTGCGAGGGTTTTTCCGATAATTTCCCCTTAAATAAGGGTGTTTCTGAACCCTTCACCCGGAGTGTACGGGAGTGATGGATTGATAGTTCAAGATAAGATAGAATCCGTGGTCGAAAAGGATTTTTGTAGTTGGGGAAAATTAAATTGTTTCGTGAGGGTCTTGTGTTGTACTTTATATTCAAGCAGAAACGTGAGTTTTCGATGTTTCGCGTTTGAACTAAGCCGTCTACACTACTCCCGGGTTACTCTAGCAACCCGTTAACCTATAGCCTCTCAAGCAGAGGGTTACCTAGCATTTGAGTATTCCAAAAATTATATGCGAAACTAGAGTTTACCCGCGGTTTCACACGCGTGAACTATTCGATCTGTTACAATGAGGGTTTTCACAGACGCAAAATATCGCTAGATGGCGTTAGTATCTTGAGGTTCTTTTGACGTTTGACGCTTGCTCGTAATGGGGGCTATCGCGTGTGAATTCGCCACTAGAGGCGCTAGTGTAGTGTGAGATCTCCGAAATGTCAAATCTCAGTTTTTGGGTGAGCTACGCGGGTTTATTTATAATTAGAGTAAATTTGTGAATATTTTGCAATATCTGAAATTAATTATAGCAAATATGCGTTCCGGGGCAATGAATGTCTGTGTTTTGAGACAGTTTTGTCTTTCGGAAACCTTTGTCCTCCCTTTTTCCCGATCAAAACGGGGACTATGCAACACTGTGGCATGCTCGATATTTTTATGGTACGGTTTTAAGGTGTATTAAATATGATTTTAATCTAAACTTTGTTTTCACGCCCGTAATAACACACTTTGAAAGCCATACTTAAAAACCTCACGCTACAGTGCGCCATCTAGTGAGACAAAAAACGATAGCCCTCATTGGTTAATAACTAAATGAGACAATCGCAAGCAAACGTCAAACGTCAAACGGACCTCACCACACAAACGCCACCTAGCGATATTTCGCCTTTATGAAAACCCTCATTGAAATTCCGGGATTTCATAAAATTGCCCTGGCAATTCCCAAAATTTATATCGTGGTCTTCATTGAGGTTGTGTTAAAAACAACTGCCCAAAATTTCTAAACTTTAGAGCTTAGGCCCAGCGGTTGAAATTTCAAGATTTTATTTCCTTCCCGTGGGAACATCGGGATAAAAAGTAGCCTATACTCGTATGTTATTCCAGACGTGTCGTGCAGCTACTTACATGTAAGTAGCTGACCAAATTTCATCCAAATCCTTTCAGCCGTTTTAGCGTGAAGGAGTAACAAACACACACACACACACACACACACACACACACACACAAATTTTCGCATTAGTAATATTAGTAGGATTACATTTCAAAGTTACCACGAGGCACGAGGTTTACGGTGAAGTAGCATCGTGGACAGACCTGAACAGTAAGTCAACCTGAACAGTGGGCGGTATCAGATATTTTGTTGGAACTTCGGACTTTTTTATTGGGTCTGAAACAGCTTGGGGTGTTTTCGGTGGAAAAATACACCTGCAGTTTTAATGAAAAAGGGCGGGAAAGCATAAGAAATATAATTGGAATCAAATTAAATATTTTGAGAAAATGTTTAGTCTATTTCAGATTTACTCATAATTTTTGAGAAAAGCTTTATATTAGTCTCGGCTGGAATAGCAATTGCTGGCTTCGTATTGTTAACCGGACTCGCAAGCTCGTCCGTTTAATACTTATGAGTTGGCTACTTCCAGGCCACGACAATAATCTACTATTACCCAAACCGTTCCCGCGTTAAAGCAGTATTGACAGCTGATACCATTAATGTACTATAATGCACCATACGACGGTCGGTGCACTTAAAATCTTATCCCTAGCCATGTTCCCATGACTGCGACCCTTTCATCGCTCACATTTGACACTGTACCCAAAACCGCGTCATTACCGCGTGATCCATACACTGTCATGTTCGGACAAGTCCCGACCTCCGTCTCTGGCCGTGATTGATGGTACTCCACTTTAAGGTACTTGGGGCCACTTCACTCTAGTGCTTGTAAAGATACAGACACGCTGAGTGGTTAGTTTTTGTAATCCGCTAAAGAGTGAAGTGTCGATGGCGATGAAAAAAGGTCAGGAATGTGTTGAGGAATTCTTTTAGAACTAAGAATGATATTGTTATTTATATTTTAGCTTATATTAAAAATACTGTAAGTATTTGACTATTTTTATTTATTTTGTACATCAAAGCTTGACTTTCGATTCATTCATCATCATCATCATCACCAGCCTCCCGCTTAGAACGCCACAATGAACGACAACTCGCCACTTGCATCCACCGGCTTCCCGCAACTCTCACGATGTCGTCAGTCCACCTGGTGCGAAGTCTGCCAACGCTTCGTTTTCCGCTTCGTGGTCGCCACTCGAGGACTTTCGAATATGTCATTTGTTCACTGCGTCTTCATTACTATTGCAAGTTTTTCCTATACCGTAGGAAGTTCCCGTCCTTAGTTCTCAACAACATGATAAACCTAACCTTGCACAAATTACATAGTCCTAATATTTTGAATAGACCTAAGTAATCTTTTAAGATTTTAGGCAGCTTATTCTGAATACTTGCTTCTGAAGCAAGCAAAATCCTCATGGAATATACCAACTATCAGAGCTTCTGGTTTCATAATGCCTTTGACAGTTGCCATGTTCTGAATCAACATGAGCGCAAGTGTAACAGCTGCATTGAGCATCATTCTATCCAAATTCGCTCTCATTCCCAATAACATATTTTTTCATGCATGTTAATTCGAAACACTACAACAGCTAAATACATTAAGAAACTAGAAGCACTGTCCTCGTAAGTGCTTTGCTAAAGTACACACACGTGCATGTCTCTTTCCTACCCTCATTTTTATAGAGGTAGGTATTCCATATTTGAAATGCCCATATTTTACGGTGAGGCCTATATTTGTTTCGATGTGAAGGGGCCTTAGGGACTCAAAGAGTCTCATACTTTGAAGGGATCGTACGTGTTACGTGGTTTCAGAGCGTGCGTATGTGCAAAACCGTGATCTTTTTACCGATTACGACGAAGTAGAGGAATAGTATTTTTTTATTCGACTGGATCGCAAACGAGCAAGTGGGTCTCCTGATGGTAAGAGATCACCACCGCCCATAAACATCTGCAACACCAGGGGTATTGCAGATGCGTTGCCAACCTAGAGGCCAAAGATGGGATACCTCAATTGCCACTAATTTAACCGGCTGTCGTACTCTCCACGCCGAAACACAACAGTGCAAGTGCAAGCGAGCAAGATGGTGGTAGCAATCCGGGCGGACCTTCCACCGATTTAAATGAAATTTAGTATACCTAAGTAGACTCCATAGTCCTTACGTGGGATAGTTTTTATTCCGGAAAACTGCTTAAATAGTTCTGTTTCCACGTAGGTAAGAACGAATAAAGTAATTAGCAGATGCAGACGGCGGCAAAAGCTAATTTGAGCGTAATTTTAAATTACTATACAGCATCATTATGCTGTATAGTAATTTTCTGATTAATAAGACTGCAATAAATATACTGAGTAGCCAAAAAAAGGTGTCTTTTCTTATGATTTTTATAATTTTATCGAAAATACAAACTGAGACATGGATGCACAGAAAAACCAGAAAAAGAGTCCAGCACTGAGAATCGAACCCAGGTCCTCAGCATTCCGTGCCGCGTGCCATACCCTTACACCACCACTGGACAGGAGTACAGACACGAATTTCTCCTATGCACACATATCTCAGGTTGCTTATTTCTACTACGCTACTTAAGCAGCAGCACTAGCGACTTCTAGGATAATTTAAAAAAGATGTAATTATTTGTCTACTTTAATCAACTAAATAAGCCAAACAGAACAAAAATCAAAGTTTAATGTTCAAAAACTTAATATGGTACGATAAATCATGATAACACGACTGCATAGCAAGGGCATAATCAGAATAAAAAGTTCAAATTTATACACTTGAAACTTTTGCATCCCGAGATAACTCAATAATGTTCGAGAAAATACTAGAATAGTCCAGACTTCAGTTCAAACAAAACTCACACTGTATCGGATTGGACCTTACACATACTTTACAGTTCGACCAAAATAAAACTCGACCCTCATAACTCTTATTGAAAAGGAGGAAAACGTAAATTCCCTTACTACGCTCCTTTTCACGCTGTAAATTCAAATTTGTTAACTGAAGTTTTCTTCAGTAATGAATTAAAGAAATGTGAGTCATAAGTTTACTGTAATACAGCTGGATAGAGTTGCAGTTTTATTTTGGGTTTGAATGCAAGGCAAAGTTTGAGCAAAGTTGCTAGAGACAGGCGTAGGGGTCTCGGTGGACGATTAACTTGGTTGATCGATGAAACTTAAATTACAGTTATTGTAAGTTCTAATCCCACCAAAAACATTCTGTAAAAAACTAGCCAAGTCTCGATGGAGCTGCTTGTTTATCTCTAAAAAGTAATGAAATCTAGACAAAGTCGAGCCAAGTCTAAGGTTCCTTACTGCGATTTCTTTATTATTATAGTTAATGTTGTGTGACTTGGCCGTTGACTTGTACCGTGCCCCCAGATTTTTAAACAAATTTATTTTCACGTTAAGTGTTAGAGTTACACATACACTGCATACCAACTGGTCCGTAGTAGGGTCATTGCTGCGATAGACATGTTAGAATACATTTTATAATAACTAACTATTTTGACATAATAATAATTTAAATGAATTCAGTGTTTGTAAATATTAATATAATGTTATTAATCAAGTGTACCTATTTTGTTTCTATGATGTGTATTTTTTGTATTTCCTATGAGTCATGTTACTTGAAATAAATAATAATAATAAATATTATTATTACAAAACGCTCCAATGCACCCAGTGGTCGATTCATAAGAGCTGGTACAAAGGAATTGAACGAAAGTAATTTCACTTGTCACTGTGCGATTGTTGTAATTATATGTACAGGACCCTTCTAATCTTTTGTAAACAAGTACATAATACCTACTTCTAACAGTAAGATTATCTGTACCACTACCATGAGTTTAAAGTGACCGTACTCGATAGCGACGGCGTAAATTATTTGTACGGAGAATGTACAGCGCCTCTACAAATAATTTACGCCGTCGCTATCGAGTACGGTCACTGTAAACTTATGGTAGTGGTACTGTTATTGAATCAACCTGTATGAGATAAATAGTTCTCAGCCAGAAGAGTTTGCCTCTGACAAAACAAATAAGCTGAACTGAAAAGAAAATTTCCAATTCACTATTCCTACAATATTTGCCCAAAACACGGAAACAACAAAGACTTTCGATATTAAAAAAGTTTGAAGAACGTTCCGAAAAGATGGGCACGTCTGGGATAAAGTCATAGTGGATTCGTTGAATGCAAGGTGACACAGTTTATTTTAATATTTAGGCACGTCGCAGTGAAAACACTCGGCCAAGTGCGAGTCGGTCTCGTGCACCAAGGGTTCCGTACAAATTTGTAGGTAAGTATTTATGAATATTCAGTCCAAATTTCATAGTTATGATCAACGGAAAATACCCTATAAATTTTGATTCCCGTGAGAGTCGAAATATTCATTTGTTGCGGCATAAACGGCCGTATCTTTTATTTTACGTTGTTAGGATCGTTTTTTTTTCACAGCTACAAGGGCCTGCAGACTTGTGTATATGGTTTTAATTTCAACGCGATATCTCCACGCGTTCCCAAGAGAGTCTTGACTGACCGAAGGACGGACGTACGGACGGACGGACACCATAGTGATCCTATAAGGGTTCCATTTTTCCCTTTTGAGGTACGTAACCCTAAAAATCTGTGCATTTAATAACATCCATACCATGCATGGTTTTTCGAATAGGATGGGTGTCGTAGAAGACGAAGGAAGCTGATGTGTGAGCGGGCAGTGCTCTCTTATTCCAACTACGAAATCCGGACTGTAAAGCTTTGGTTTCCTAGGATCAGCGGTGCCGTCATATAGCAGCCGTAATTGATACCGCTCCTTCTCCTCCTCCTAGAGAGCGGTAATTGACACCGCTCTCTAGGAAACCCCGCCATTTTGTTTACATAGACAACGTTCTATTGACGTCATTCACAGCTTATTACGGTCGCTATAATGACGGCACCGGTTGTCCTAGGACATCAAAGTTTTAGGGCCAATGCTAGCTGGCACGGGTGCACGAAGTAGACGCTTGCCTTAGGTAGTGCCACGAGAGTGGAAGTGAATGATTACACACACAGCTACAAAAAGAACTGATTGCACTTGGATTGCACAAAGGGAGAATGAATGAAATGAACCAGTAAATGTCAAAATCCTGCTGTCATTACACGACATGTTCTCATGTGCGTGACCTCAACTCTGGTGGCACTAGGTATCCACTAGGTAGCCTACTCTGAAATTCGAAAATCGAAGTTCGTGTCGTTCGATCCCTCTGACACTTATACTGTTTAATACGAGAGTGAGAGAGACGCGGTACGATACAAATTTCGGAGTAGGGTCTCTGGTAAAATCAGTCGCACGACACGCGTGCAGTTATCGCTGCTTATACTATTTTCAATGGGTCTCCACCCGCTCCGTGCACACAGCGTCAGCTAGACTGGCCAGCGAAAGCTGCCCACGCATTTATTACGAAACTTTAATCTGGTATCATTTTTGAGACTGTCAAAATTGACATATTGTCGTTCTAACCCGGCTTAGATAATTTTGATATTTGGGCCAATCAACTTTTTTACCGACACTAATCTGTCCGCGACATTTTTCAAACAATTGCAGATTTTTGTGAGTAAACATGTTTTTTTTGTAAATTAATATATGGTGTACATGAATACATGTCATCCTACGTAAGTTCAACTTATTAAACCGCGAAATATCTTGTTGGAAGTACGATTTTTTGGTAACGCTAGAGACAATATTCGTGACGCAGGAGACGGCCCATTTCTGCTTTAAGAGATAAATTAATTATTTTTTGTTTAACCTGTTTAACCTCCTACCACCCACAAAATGGAAAATGTTATAAGATTATGTTAGAATTAAAATGTTAGAAGATATATTCAATGCCAATCTGGTCAAAATGGTCCAAAAATTAATGCGTCTCGACTGTAGGTAGAGCTACATAAACGGGCACTGACAAAGGTTATAAAATTTACCAAGGGACTACTAAAGTGCATAAATCAACTTTCACACATTACCTACTATAATGAAATGAATGTTGATGCAGCTTGAAGAATACCGAGTGTAATTTAATATTTGGAAAATTTAAATAATATCTAAGTATCAACATTGTTTATTCAGTGTACAGTAAGTGTGATAAGCTTCATTTTTTTTTAATTAGCCGCGGTTTGTCTGGGACAGATTTCGTTGGCCAGAGTCTAGCGTAGGTAGGCCCTAAGGCCCTGTAGCTTAGAAAATACTTCCCCTTGCCTTACTAACTAGCGTCCTTTTAACAGCCCATGTACTCTCAATCACCTAAAAGCCCATTTAACCTAACAACAAACGCAAACTCGCCAATCCGCTGTAATCTTCGTCTCGACAAATTGATGACCAACTTCGGCTCGCAAATCGATTTGTTTCTTTTTAGACCTCGTAACTCACTCATCCGTGTATTTGTGAACATATCTTGTGCGGTTTTTGACAAGGTTGTTTTTGGAATGAGAGAATTTGGTGAGATAAGAGGTTGGGAGAGTAGCCAGTGGAAATGTTAGCGCATTAGACACACGTCATGCTTTGCTCCGAGAGGGGTAAACGGGAGCGGAGGGATATCGCAACGATTATCCAATTGGGTTTTCGCTCAAATTTCCATGTTTATTTTTGGGGATGATGTCGGTGATGATAAATCGGTCTAGCTTTGTCTTATCTCTGGGAAAACGCTTGATACCGAGTTTAAACCCGAGCAGAGCTTGGTCGCCCAGGTACCTACTGAGGTATTACTTAAGATATCATTCTCGTAATAGAGCTAGTAATTTATTAAAAAAAAAATTAACGACCACGCGACGACTTTTTAAAAGTAAAGAAGTCTTATTTTAAGAAGTGGTAGTTTTCTTGAGAATGTTATTGAGTCGATGAAGCGTCTGTTAAAGTAACACAGATAATTGCAGATTCAAGATTACAACTTCGTTTGAATACCTATCTGTCCTCGCTCGCTACCTAAAGCATAGGCACATTTTAGATATCCCGAAAGAATTGCGAAACTGAAGTGGCAGTGGGCGGGCACATTGCTCGCAGGACTAGTAGCCGATTTGGCCAGAAGGTTGTTGAATGGCGTCCGCGGACCGGGAGACGAGCTGTCGGTAGGTCTCCAACAAGATGGAGCGACGACCTGGTTAATATAATGACCAGTAGTCATGAATAGACGACCCAAGTCTAACCGTGATGTGATTATGTCGCTATTAGATGCGTTGAAAAAGCAGTTTACAAAGGTAATCGCGGTCTAACTTCCGTAAAATCACGTGGTTTGTCGTTTTATAGCCTATATCCATACTAATATTATAAATGCGAAAGTAACTCTGTCTGTCTGTCTGTCTGTCTGTTACGCTTTCACGCCTAAACCGCTGAACCGATTTTGATGAAATTTGGTACAGAGATAGAATAGACCTTGGGAAAGAACATAGGCTATCTTTTATCGCGAAAAAGAGGCTTTCAGGGGTTGAAATAGGGGATGAAAGTTTATATGGTGGAAGTTCGTAGCTATCGAAAATAAAACCATGAAATTTGGCATTTAGGCACTTAATAAGAAATCCATACTTCCATACTATAATAATATTATAAATGCGAAAGTAACTGTCTGTCTGTCTGTCTGTCTGTCTGTTACGCTTTCACGCCTAAACCGCTGAACCGATTTTGATGAAATTTGGTACAGAGATAGAAGAGACCCTGGGAAAGAACATAGGCTATTTTTTATCGCGAAAAAGAGGCTTTCAGGGGTTGAAATAGGGGATGAAAGTTTATATGGTGGAAGTTCGTAGCTATCGAAGATAAAATCATGAAACTTGGCATTTAGGCACTTAATAAGAAATTAAGAAATAATTCTATATTTGTTTGAGCTTTTTTAAAAAATCGACCTGTGAGGGGATGAAATAGGGGATGAAAGTTTATACGCAAGGTCGTCATTATTGAAGATAAATCGATGAATCTTTATTAAACTTGCCATTTCGGCACGTGAAAAGAGATAAATAGATATTTGTTCGCACGTTTTTTTAAATTCTTTCCTGTGAGGGGGTGAAATAGGGGATGAAAGTTTATATGGAAGATCGTCATTGTCGAAGATAAATCGATGGTTCTTTATGAAACTTGGTATTTGGGCACGTGATAAGAGATAAATACATATTTGTTCGCGCGTTTTTAAAAATTCTTCCTGTGAGGGGTGAAATAGGGGATGAAACTTTATATGGAAGATCGTCATTGTCGAAGATAAATCAATGGTTCTTTATGAAACTTGGCATTGGGCTACTTATAAGAAATAAATATATATTTGTTTAAGCGTTTTTGAAAATGTTACCTGCGAGGGGATGTTAGCAGAGGGGATGGTGCAGTGTTAGCAGAGCCTTTTAAGCTCATAAGCAAAATGTACGCAATGTGGGGTCATTTTAGATGGCTTATTCACATAGACAGTCAGACATGAAAAATTATGATTTTCAGATTTTTCTTATTTATTGTGCTATGCAGAAAAAGTTATAGGATAGGTACTTCCGGCTGTCCTAGAAACTTGCTGTGCAAAATTCCAAGTTTCTAGGACAGCCGGAAGTACCTACCCTATAACTTTTTCTGTTGAGGCAATTTGTATGGAAACACCTTTTTAACGACTGTAGCTTTTGATTGCCTTGACTTAGAGGTATGACTTTTTCACAGCTTTCGGGACTATTGACCTGAGTTTAGGGTTTTAATTTCAACTCGATATATACCTTACTCCGCGCGTTTACGAGATAAAGGGTCTTGACAGACAGACGGACGGACGGACAGCAAAGTAATCCTACAAGGGTTCCATTTTTTCCTTTTAAGGTACGGAACCCTAAAAAACATTTGATCTGGCGCTTTTCAAATTTCGACCTATTTACTTGAAAATATGGGGATGAAAGCTCTTAAGGAATTCCAAAAAAGTTACTACGTATAAGTATATTTATCGGAAATATGTGTAGCTATGCTTAGTAAAAATGCCTTGACTTACAATAAAGGACTGGTCAAGGTGTCAATAGTTCACTATGAAGAATTAGTCCTTTTGTGTTGGCAGGGTAGAATACACATCGTATTGCTAAAATATGCCTACCCGCAAAAATATTTATGTTTTACCAAAGAATATCGGATGGATGGATGTATGGAAGAACAAAAAAAAATAGTTTATATTTGTAGCAATGTACTAAAATAGGTTATTTTTGGTAAACCGTAGAAGTTTCTATGTACTATAGGTGTCCTATATAAATTAAATACTTCCCAAAATTACTATTTCAAGCGGACGAAGTCGCGGGCAGAAGCTAGTATCAAATAAAACTAAGCAATCAGTACCTACAAGATAAAAGTCTTAAAATAATTGCAAACAGTTTTATAAAAAGGCGTTATTCGCTTTCGACAATCGCCCCAACCCCGGTTGACCCCGATAATTTCCGGAAACGTGAAAGTTTACGACCCAGTCAATACCCGTCCACTGCCCTTGTCGACACGTTATTATGTGTTACTTTACCCTCTATTGCCCTATACACATAAACAGGCTGGTTGCTTAACGCCTGTGGTTGGTATTAAAGATACCGGTTATAACTTTGAACGAGTTTGAGGTGTAGTCTAGAATTTTATGTTAGGGTTAAGGTCAAATAATTATCTCGAACATATTTTGACAAGTTTGGCGAATACAACAAATCATATTATGTACTAGTACATGTACTAGAATTGAATAGAATAGAATAAATTTATTTGGTGTAAAAAAGTTTGTACATGAAAAATCTTAATCTAAATATAACAGTAGTTAACAGAGAACCGAAATGGATGCCACTCAGCAAATGCCGATGTCTGAATTTCTTCAGTCATGGCGCTGGTTTTCAGGGCAACCAAGAATACAACAGAATAATTATAAAGATAGACTAAACTAAACACTACTACTTTGAAACTACACACATATACACGCAAACACACACACACACACACACACACACACACACACACACACAAACATACATCACGCCTGTGTTCCCAAATGGGGTAGGCAGAGCACACGAAACGTTACCACTTCGGAACCACTTTTAGCAATTTTAGGTTAAAAGTTTGACCAAAACTAACTATACAAGATTAATTTGGAATAATTTAGATGATAGATAAAATTGCTGTAGAAAATATTTTGCATCGGAATTACTGAAAAATGATGCTAATCCTTTATTGACGTTGTACAGTCACAACATTATTATTATTATTATTATATTTAGCCTATATCTGTGTCCCACTGATGGGAAAACGCCTCTCCTCTTGACTTCACATCTCCCTATCCAGAGCTATATTAACAACATTAACCAATGTAAATTAAATATTAATGTAATGTAAAGTAGGTACATGAATAAAAATTTAATTAACAAATAATCAATAAATTGACAGCAATTGACCTAGTCTAGTATAGTCAACGGTTAGTTATTATTATTATTATATAATTAAAGATGATCTCATTGCACTATACCATTTATTACCACATAAGTTCTAAGTTTTGTTATAACTAGATTAAAGTATAGTTTATTTAGATATCTTACTCAACCCTTATTATAAGCGTTAGTTATGTAAACCTCTTCTTAAAAATTATAAGTGGTTGGCATAGCATTTGTTATATATAGTTAATTAATGTAATTAATTTTAAAATTGCTACGCCCCAACAGGGCATCATTTTTATATATCGAGGGTATTCTGGCAGAACCGGATAAGTGCACAATATTTATTTACTTACACGGTTTTGCTAGATAAATAAAGCAGAAAAAATTGAGTATGCCTATGTATGTAACTATTTTTTTTAAATTTTGCACTTATTCTGTTTTGCCAGAATACCCTCGATATTTTTGTAAAAAGTGTTGCAATAAATAAATACTGAATACTGAACTATACTTCTATAGAAAAATCCAAAACTAGAGAACTAACATTCGTATTATTAATAAAAATATCTGCTCAGATCGGGAATCGAATCCTCATGCTTAGGTTTTCTAACCACTCGGCAATTACACGTATGTTCAAATTAATCCAATCACTTGCTGAAATATTTGACTAAATAAACAATTGTTTATGTAAGAACTCTGAAACTTAATTTAATACTTTAAACCCTCCTAGTTCGGGCTCATCAGTTCGGGTTCTGTCATATTCTGACAAGACGTGTGACAGTTTCAGGTCTGCATCGTTTGTAAAATTAAGATTCTACCTTTGCCGTGACACCTGTGACTTTGACTAACGATATACACAGATTTATACGCCTGAAGTATGTTTAATGTGCTAAAGAGTTGCTTAATAATAATTACACACAGGTGAGGAGCGATTCCCGGCCTGCGTCTGTGTTCCCTGATCGTTACACTGTGGATGTCATCAAATCTAGGGTGGATGGGCATTTAAGGCAAGGTGCTCCATCTTAGTACACGTCTTAGCTTACCATCAGGTGAAATTGTGGTCAAACGCCAGCCTATTTTACAAGCTTTTATTTAGTTTCACCTGTCCCATTGTCTGTCTGTCTGTCTGTCTGTAGTCAAATCTTGTAAGTTAAATTCGACCAACTTCCAGTAGTCGGATTGACTTGAAATTTGGCACACTTATGTAAATCACGTGACAATACAATAATCAACTAGTAACATCCTGGTAGTCCAGCCAGGATCGTCTCCGCAGGACGGAACTCTTCAACGGTTAATGCATCGACTTGAAATTTGGTATGCAAATGTAGTTTGGGTGACAATGCAAGTACAGTCAACAAAAAGTACAGTCAGCAAACAAAAAATATTAGAAATGTTTTTTTATGGTAAGGTTATTTGTATAAAAATACACCAGCATATTTGGCAGAGATGGCAATTTTGATAGTAGACGGAAGGTAGATGGTAACGTTAGTGGCGGCGTAGCATGGGTTGGCGCCCAGGGCGGATTACTAGAGGGCACCACCCGTGTCTTTGTCACTCCCTTGGTGCTGGTACCCGGGACGGACCGCCCCTCCGCCCCCCCTATTACGCCGCCACTGCGTGACGTTTCTAACATGATCGTAGGTTTGAGCCCGGCTTTATGACTATAAGTTTCTAACCCCCCACGCAAAAAGAAAGGTGTTACAAGTCTGAATGTCTGTCTGTGGCATCGTAGCTCCCAAACGAATGGGCTAATTTCGATGCGGTTTTTTACGTGAAAAATTTCCGTTGAGGTTGAGGTGGTTCTTAGCCGTTTCATTGAAATCAGTTAAGCCGTATTTGAAATGACAATGTCGGGGGTTTTTCAGTTTTTCTTAGAGTTGGTCAGATCCTACGAATTAAAAATATAAATAAGTCAGGAATTGTAACTGTGTTAGAAAAATGGCCTTGCGCGTCTTAATAGGCGGGGCTTGAAAACCGTGTTCTGCGCGTCATCTCACATTGCATCCAACCAATCCCTGCTTTGTTTCTGAATTTTCACCAATAAACAAGAACGTCTATTTGCTACCTCGCAAATGATTCGTATTTGAATCATATAAGTCGTTTTGGTTTAAAGTATGGCCACTTTTTGTGTGGCATTTGTACTGAGTTACGATTCCTGACTTATTATTTATTCGTAGGTCAGATCATAAGGTAATAATGCAAGTTTTCGGTAGGATAACAAACCACCATTTATCTAGCATCTAGAATAAATATAAACAAGATTTCAAAATCAATCATTTTATATTTTGACTTTACGGATCTGACAATAGTGTGTCCAATTAAAATGACAACGCCTCATTCCCGTCGGGCGGCTATTGGCCACTCAATCATAATCAATACAAACCTCCACCTAATTTATTTGACAATCGTCTGACGTGTACACTGGATTAATTGCAAGAGGTAATTGGCCCGGCGGCCACACAATAGCACAGTAAACATTATTTAATTGGCAATTAACGGGGTCTTTTGAATGCTTTGTGTGGGCCGCGGGTTGGGGATTAACGTGCGAATGATGAATGTTTTGATGTTTTTTTTAATTGAGCGTATGAAAGGGCTTAGGAGTGAAGGGTCCGAAGACAAGGATCAAATTTAATTTGGGATTACCTGTCGCGAACGTTTTTGAAGTACTCGCTTACTTAAGGCCTGTTTTGTATTATGCCTTCCATCAAGCGAGATTGAGGCCAAACGTAAGCCTATTTTATATATATGTAAAAGTGACAAGTGCTAAATTGGAATTTGTGTTTCGTTATATTTCTGTATTAAATAGACCGCAGAAGTTACAGTTGAACGACCGGAGAGTCTAGTGGTTAGAGAATCTATGAAGCTTGAGGTTCCGGGTTCAATCCCTGGTTGGGTATTTGTATGATTTTTTTCCGAATCTTGGGTGTTTAATATGTACGAGTATTTAAGTATATATGCGTCTATGTATGTAAGCACGTGTCTATGTATTTTAGTATGTTTATCCATAACATTAGCTTTTCTCACTTTGGGATATATTAGGTGGATTGGTGTCAAGTGTCCGTGATATTTATTTTATTTTATAATAATTATTGTGAAAGATTTTTTTCTGTGAAAATACTAAGTTTTACTATACTTGCACATAAATATTGGAGATTGACACTGATACATAAGTATTTTTTGACGACACTGCTCGAAAATATGGCCATAGATAACCTAAATCCAGTACCCAAAACTGCCTATATATGTACATTTAACAGCTGACTCATTTATGGCTCGCAAAACACGACAGCAATGTAACACATTACGAAAACAGGTCGTATCAATATATGTATTTCATAATACGATACGACTTTTTAGAATATAATTTCTGAATTTCATTTCTGTAATCGTCTGCTGCATGTGAAAATAAATTGACCAATGCGTGTCATATTCCCAAACATTTTTAGTCCGCGGCGATAAAACAAGAAACAAAGATGGCGGCTAATCCGTCAAAATGCTCGTCAAGGATCAAGATGTAATGGACGGCAAACATTGACACTTCCGAAACGTGACCGCACAGCTTATGAAAGGATCAAAACCTTTTTCTTTCGGCCCCGTTTTTGTACCTGTCTTGAGCGTTCCATTATACATAATACCTATTAATTCAATAAGAGTTTTTGCTAAATGGGTTTTATGTAAATTTGGAATGTACCTTGTTTTGGTTTGATATTGGTCTATTTTACGAGCTTCATTAGGCTGCTTGTCATTTTCTCAATAAATCATTGTGCATGCTTTTAGACAAAATTCAATTCATGTCAAAACAATATTTATAATAGCATAATATGTCAATAGATGTTTATTTTAGATTTATACCTCTATAAAATTATAACTTTTGTTTTAGCAACAATATAGAAAATATTTTTTTATAATAATGTGACACTTTCGTTTAATAAATTAATTAAGCATTGAAGCACTTTATTTTTTTGAAATAAAAAAACCCTTATTTGCCTTTTATTAAAAAAATATTAGAAGAAATATTAAGGGAACGTTGATTGAGTACAGTTTGAAAACAGATTAATGAATGGTAAATCTTCTGTCAACATAATTATTTATATTTTTTTAGTTTTATAGATTACCTAATTAATCTAAGCTCTTCGAAACGAAACTCAAACATTCTGAATTCGTTTTTAAAGAAATTGTCCACATGGTGACTTTTTTAACGTGACCCAAAATTAATGTTATCTCAGTCGATGCTGGACAATATAAAGCACTAACTCGATCAGAAGAGAGAAAAAACACTTTCTGTGTTTTAATACCAAACATTAAGCAGACTAATTTAACTAAAATTGAGCAATATAGCTGAGCTAAAAACACTAATCATTCTGTGAGGCCTGTCTCCTGCAGTGGGAGGTATTTATTCATTCATTCATTGCATATCACATTTATATATAGCAGTTAAATTATCACTCAATTATCTTCTTAAATTCCTGACCCGCCGTAGAACGTTCTCACAGTAAGTGTCATAATAAATCCCCTTGTCAAGGAATATGATGTTTATGACTTTTTCTACGAAAAAGTTCCACAGTGAGGCACGATCCAGTTTGTTCGAGTGTAAATAAGCCAGGACGATGATGATGACTTATTTATAAGCCAAAATCATATCAAAATTACTAACGCATCAAGTGGCGCAAGAATCTCCGAGATCACTGGAGAGCCCTCGGTTCGCAAGATAGTTGCGAAATTTGTGCGGCAGTTGCGAACTTTCGACCTATAAGTTGTGTCGTTAACCCTATAAACTGTCGTATAGGGCAAGTGCTGATACAGGGTGTGATTACATCCAAGTGGACTGCGGAAGTTTTTGGATAAGATAATTTGCCCGTTTTAGCTAGTTATCAGAGTTCGTAGAGGTGCTACGTGTTTTTGCTACGGCGTAGCACTATTAGTGTAAGGTTAAAGCGGTATTAGTACGGTATTTGAGCACCGCTTGAATACGGTATTTGACTACTCCTGAATTTGCCATGTCTTATATATTATTATGAAAATATAGGTATACAAAAAGTGTTTAGCGAAGAGAAAAATAAATCAGTTGAAAATTGGATTTATAGTGATTTTTTGAAAAATCTATATACCTGTCTCTTTCTCAAACGCTTTTCTCTATGCAGGAAGTATGGCGCTACTAGCGTGTGACGTCACATGCCAGTATGTCTTTCTCTGTCTACTCTTGTATTTCAAACCTTTATAACTTTGTTATTTGTAAAGGTAGCTTAAAATTTGTTTCTCTATTCGATAACAGACATTGTAAAGTTTTAATTTATAATACATATAAAAAATAGTCAAATACCGTATTAGCCTTATGTTTAGGAAGAGAAAAAATAATTTGGTTGACGGTTGGTCTTTCTTTGCGTAATTTTGAATTTTTAACCTTTTTAACTCTATTTATAAATTAAATTTCTTCCGTGGATGTCGTAAGAGGCGACTGAGGATATAGGTTAAGGTATAAGGTAGGCGACAGGCTAGCAACCTGTCACTATTGTACCGTTTTTATCAAACTTAAATCTAAAATTGCTAAAAGTGGCTCCGTAGCGGTAACGTTTCGTGTGCTCTGCCTACCCTATTTGGGAATACAGGCGTGATGTTTGTGTGTTGTATGTTATATATTTAAAGATACTTAAAAAATATAATGTCTTAAACTTTCGTGATTTTCACTCATAGTCAAAATACCACGCACAGGACTTATCACGCTAACACACACGAGTAATACTTACCTCGACGTTTCGGCAACATTACAGTGGCCGTGGTCGTGATAAGTCCTGTGCGTGGTATGCTTAACAAATGTTTTTCTGTTCAGTAACATGTTTTACAACAAGCTTTAATTTATAAATAGTCGAGGTAAATATTACTCGTGTGTGTTAGCGTGATAAGTCCTGTGCGTGGTATGCTTAAAAAATGTTTTTCTGTTCAGTAACATGTTTTACAACAAGCTTTAATTTATAAAATAATATAGTATAATAATTTAAAGTAAACATTGGAGTGATGGACACTGTCCCAGTAGTTTCATCTTTAATTTTACGTCATGGCGAATACTGGGGCGTTTACCTTATTTTTTTGCTTTTAACATCTGAATTAAATCTAACATCTGATATGTTTACATCGGGTAGCATGGTTAGCGATTGTGTTACTCTGAGGATGAACTCTGATTGAGTTCAAAACGTAAGCGTAGTGCGGAGGTGATGGTAGTTAGATGTGTGTGATTTGTATGTGTTTTTACATTGCAAAGGTGAAGGAGCTGCATCAACACACATTTTCTTGCATAGACCGCTGCTTAAATACAAAAGGGCCACAAATCAACATTTTTATTTTTAATTTTTATTGCAATAGTTGCACGTTAAATAGCATTTAAAATGCAATCAGCAATGCAATGCTGAGTCAGCGGCCGTTTCACTTTTGCGGGGACACACAAAACCATTTATTTTAATTTTTGTATTTCCTTTTCTTTTCTTTTTTTTTTGTTTTATTTGTGTTTGCTGTTAATTGTTGTTTTTTAGTTTTGTTGTATTTGTGTGTCTTTGTGAAAGTGAATAAATGTCTTCTATTCTATTCTATTCTATTCAATTATTGCGATTGAAAAATATTTTTTTCTTTACTTGTGGCCCTTTTGTATTTAAGCAACGAGACGTAGCTATCGTTAGGTAGCGGGTGAGCCAAGCAATTGTTTGCAGTTCATTGATGTAGACATTTGCAAAGTAACGCCTGATTCAACAAGCTAATAATTAAAACAGCATTGCAAGCGTAACCACGCCTCGTTGCGTAATTTTCAGTGTGTTTCGACCCTGAGGTATGTTCAAAGCGATACATGCCTCATCTATTAGTTTACTGACTGTACGGCTTGAGCAGGGGCGACAGGGAATTATCTTCGCTACAAGCCGGATTTACAACGTAATGACGGGCTCTGAGTGGCATGGGTAATGAGGGATACGAGACAGTTGAAGGTCGGCCCGTGAGGAGTAACGCTAGTGTTATCACAGAATAAGGAGGCCCTCGTCGTCGGTCTTTACTTAACAGTATTTAAAGATATTAGTCCGATGTTGGTGACCGCAACTCACGAACGCGACCGGTCGCGCGATACACTACTTAGTAGTTAGCTGCGCGACGATGTCGCTTGCGTCCATGAGTGGTTCATACTGGTATAAGATCTGAACTTAAATCGACCTTCACCGGTCTGATAATGGAATGAAACGTATTTGGATCAAAAAACATTTTTTTAATAAGTAAAAATAGCTTGTCCAGGATTTTTTTAGCAAATCCTTTTCTAATACATTTTCTAATATTTTTTTTAACTAGCCTACAATAGTGTCCCACTGCTGGGCAAAGGCCTCTCCTCTTGATCTCCACACCTCCCGGTTCAGTGCAATGTCTGGCCACTCCCTTGCATACGCGTCTAAATCGTCCCGCCATCTCCTTCTCGGTCTGCCTCGCCGTCGACGGCCGTCCTCTGGTGCCCACCTAGTGACTGTGTGAGCCCACCTCTAGCTGGGCTCTCCTCTCTCTAATAATATACTAAATTATAAATTTTATACTAAAAATCAATCAAAACAGGAAAAAAAGGATTGTAAATAGAAAGTAAATCTATGTTACCCCAAATTTAACGCGAGCGAAGCCGCGGGCAAAAGCTAGTTTAAACAATAAATGGCCATAAACGGTACAGTGGCCACAAACGGTACTTCTGCCCTAAATACATTTGCAGTGGCATGTGATTTCATTTGGTTGACACAAAGAAATTCACGAAACACTAAGGCTGAATTACCCTACATTTTCCACCACACTGCACAAACTATCGCAATTATCGCCCTAACTGTTGGTTATTGCAATAAAACCTAATTGTTAGTGGCTAATTAGAATAAAAGTTATCGCTCGAATGTGGTGTAATGAAGCTAATGATACTCAGAGGGGTTTGAATTTGTTTTTTTATCCTACCCTACCCTATTAAACCGGCAGTGTTTGTAAAGGCTTTTATGACTCCAATGGAAATTAAGTACAAGCTTTGGGGTACAAAGTCGGATTTTATCCGACACTGCCCCAAAAAGGGTTATGTATTTCAAGTGTATGTATGACTGTTTTATTTCATTAATCTTCTCTGTAGTCTAAACGGCCGGATCGTTCTTAACATATGACCTCATATGTGTCGTAATCGTTCTTAACACATTATTGAATTTGTCATAACTGACCCAAGGACATACTTAGGCAATACATTAATATTTTAAAATGGCATCCGGAAAGAAAATATAGAGGGGGTTTAAATGTTATGTTTTCATAAACCTGAGCGTAATAAAGGACTTTGTTGTTACACTATATGTATAGCACAAAAAAAAACGCTTACTAGGGTAGAACCTCTCCACAATTATTTTCATGGTGATTTCTTCGGCAGATTTATAAAATGTCACCATCTCATTTAACAGCGACAAGATTCTACGGTCTAGTTTCTTCAACTGCGTAATTAAAAATGGCCACTCATATTTCCCACGCCATTAAAAACCCTCCCAACACGAGGGTTCCGTATTTACACAGTTTTATTACGACCGCCTGAATTTAACAACAATATGAAAAAAGGCATAAATTTCAGGCGGTAAAAATAAAAAGGTGATGCGGCATAAACGCACCGCAGCGCTGCCCAGCGTTTTACCTTTGCCTTTTTAAAGGATATTTTTTTAAATATAAATCTCGGAATATGAGGGACGCCTAATCTCGGGCATGCTTAATTATTTGTCGGGTTGCTAATGTAGGATAACTACTGTACAGTTGGCAACACTTTGAAGCATATTTTCATCTGGCTGAAACATTAAAGATGCAACTATTTTTGTATAATGGAAAACTTTTGATTTTTGATAGTTGGTCTAGATTGTGCGAAATTAAATGTAGAATATAAACAAACAAACAGTACAACAATTGTGTTTTAAATGAGTACATGCACTTAATAATAGAGTTAAATATTATGATTAAGATAATATACACAATTTTGATTGACAATTTGAATAAAATAGTTTTTAATGTTGTGCAAATATTTCTCGTGTAGAAGCGCCTCAAACAGCACACTAGTTGGCGAAGCGGACTCTTGTACCATCAGCTAAATATGTGGTCTACCTAAAGTTGATAATCGTTTGCATGTCATAAAACAATAATGCCAATAGACGTGTCTGTCAACTTGAAAGTTCGACTTTAGCGACATATTCATTTGATAGGAACTTGTTTAAAAATTGATAGACCACTTATTTTGCTGATGGTAACTACAAAGACGATACAGCCATAGTTACAAAAATATATACACGACCTTTATGTCAAGTCCATAAGTCGTGTTTACATATTTTTGGTACTTTAATCGTATCTATGTGTTTGTAGCTGACTGTACCTACTTACACACGGGAATTACCGGCGCGTGTGCACGGGACCTAATCTAATGCCTCGGGCCGCTAGTTGTACTGCCCTGTCTTTTTATATTTTGACGAGGATGTTGACGAGATTTAAACTTTGTGAAAGTTTTTATGGGCGTAGGTTAGCTGGCGGTTAATTGTCACGGATAAGTGAGGTAAAAATGTCCTAGTGCTTGACATGCTGAGCCCAATAGATGACACTGAGCTGTCACTTCAGCTGACATCAACTGGCAACTCAGATAGTAGTAACCAACATTCGACCGTTTACCGTAATAGATACAGAGCCAATTTAAAATATAGGATGCAAATTGTGTACGCACTTAATGAATGCAAGGGATATATATAATCATCATCATCATCATCATCATCCCAGCCTATATACGTCCCACTGCAGGGCACAGGCCTCCTCTCGGAATGAGAGCAGCAGGCAGTAGGGCAATAGTTTCCACGCGGGCCCAGTGCGGATTGGGAACTTCACACACACCGTTGAATTGCTTCGCTGGTTTTTTTGTGCAGGTTTCCTCACGATGTTTTCCTTCACCGTAAAGCTCGTGGTAAATTTCAAATATAATTCTATATGAATTTCGAAAAACTCTGAGGTGCGAGCCGGGGTTTGAACCCACGATCCTCTGCTTGAGAGGCCATAGGTCAAACCACTCGGCCACCACGGCTTTTACATAATGTATAATATTATAATATTGTTTGTCTCATATGCTTTCACGCAGTTTCAGGCTCTGGGAAGAACAAGCTACTTTTTATCCTAGAAAATTGTGTCGGTAGTTCTCGCGGGTGCGCGATAAACGAAAATTATTTACAGATAAAATCTCGGGAAACGGCTATTTATGTCATAAATGTAAAGCAAATCTGCCTGTCTGTTATCTCTATTTGAATGAAATTTAGAATAGAAATACTTTGAGATGATTTTATCCCGAAAAATTGCGTAGTTCGCACGGGATTGCGATTAATAAATTCTCTACGGAGAAAAATGAAATAATATTTATGTGATTATTTATTCAATTTAATTATATCCTTTTCATAAAAACCGAGGCAGTGATAAATCACTTTTATAGGTCACTCGTGCATAAGCCCGTCCACTTAATAATTAAATGTGCCGCCACAACAGCTTATCCAATAACAATATTCTTTTATCCGATAAAATCGGGTTTGTACCTACAATACGAGTAAAATACTTAGCGAAGCGACTACGAATACGAAGCGTTGGCAGGCCTGCCACCAGGTGGACGGACGACATCGTGAGAGTTGCGGGAAACCGGTGGATGTAAGTGGCGAGTTGTTGTTCGTCGTGGCGTTCTAAGGGGGAGGCCTTTGTTCAGCAGTGGACGTCTTCCTGATGATGATGATGATGATGATGAGCTGCGGGTGTGCTAAACTAGTTGCGATGTGATGGATTATTGAAAGCCCGCAATCTATGACAATGATAAGATCGTTACGATAAAGCTCGTGTTTCAATATTAATAATTAGGGATTACTCTTGGTTTTTTTTTTCATAAAATATCTAGAATCTTCTCTGGAAACTTTGTTTCAATGTCGTCTTTGGTACTTTTACTTTGATGTAGGGACTTATTTTTCATGTAGTGCCAAATTTTGACAAATAAATTATTCTCTTACGTATACTACTACGTATGAAGACCTACGTACGTTACGTACTTCTTTACTATGGCCCAAGCCCTCTTGTTCTGAGAGGAGGCCTGTGCCCAGCAGTGGGACGTATATAGGCTGGGATGATGATGACGTATCACTAATAAATATGGTTTAGATGATCTGAAATTAACATTATCATCTACCCAGAATAGAGAGAATGCTATACAATAACTATATAACCTGTCTGGTGTTGCAGATGTTTATGGGTGGTAGTGATCTCTTACCATCAGTAGACCCACTTGCTCGTTTGCCATCCAGTCGAACAAAAAAAAAATATATTCACTAGAATAAATGTTATAATTACCTACTATGACTTGCTGATATTGCATAATGGCACCGGTACTGCAATCCTTAATCCTAATGCAGTATTAAGGGGTTGTTGCAATAGTCGGCTACAGCCGGCTACTAATGGATTTCGTGGCCGTCGTGCATTCGGTAGGCAACTCATATAAATGGATTATTATTATTATATCAAAAAATCTCATCGGTCATATATTTTCTCCGCTCATTTCAGATGCCATCACCACCATAGCATATGTATAGCGTTCACTATCACTTACATAATCGTAATCGATAATACAGTTGAGGTCAAAGATATCTTTACACTTCAGTAACTTGGTGCTGTCACTTTAATGTTTGAACTTTTGCATAAAATTGCCAGTAGTCATAACAGTGACAAAGTAAATAAGTTTTACAGTTCCAAATATTCCATACAAACAAGCACGACGTGAGTTATCTACTTTCCACAAACGTGTTAAACTTTTATTTTAAATAGCCCCACTGCTGGGCAAAGGTCTTCCCTTTCTCCCTCCACTCGGGGCTTCAGCAAAATGTCGCTAGTCTTTAAAGTTAACTTAGACATAAAATAAATTACTCTTTACGCGTAAACTTTCAAGACCATAACATAATTAAAAACTTGGTTGTCGATTCCGCTGGCCCAACTAACTTAGCTCAAGTTTAAGTTCCATCTTGACCGTAAATTGTAAGTTATCCTTCGCTTAGAGCACTTATGCAAGTTAGCTTATTTAAGTTACAAAAGTATGGAGATGGCAGCCACTGTTTAATTTGTTTTGACTTTAGTAAATTAAGTTAATTAAGTTAGTACTATGGCAAGATGGCAGTTTTAATTTGAGTGAAGCTACCATCATGATCATCATCATCAGCCGGAAGACGTCCACTGCTGGACAAAGGGCTCCCCCTTAGAACGCCACAATGAACGACAACTCGCCACTTGCATCCACCCGCAATTCTCCCGGTGAGGGAGTGAAACTACCACTTAAGTATAATTATGAAAAACTACCACTACTTACCAGCACTATTACACAAAACTTATTTTTTATTTCGGTTTTCAATTTAAAGTTTCCTTTTAGCCCGCGTACCTAACGGTGTTGTATATTTGGCAAGTGAGTGAAAAATAGTTATAATTATTATGTTTATGTACTAAGCCGTTTCAGAGCCTTAAAATAAATAATATGTTTCATAATTTACAAATTATCTATTTATGTAGTCTTATGTATAGTAATAAAACTGTGTAGTATATCTTTGTAGCGGTCCGAGGGTCACCAACGGTGCTGGCTGAAAATCAGCGCTGGGGTGTTTATTATTAACGCTTCAGCATTATGTCTTCTTGTACTTAATACTATTGTTGTGTCTTGTGTTGTGAATAAATGTATTTGCTTTCTTCTTTCTTTCTTTAAAAAGAAAAAGTACTGCAAAAATTTTGAGCAAATTTTAATAAATTTACAAATGTGTTGCGTCAAAATCTCCAAAAATTTCTCTGTAATAGACTGGGTGTTAAATACAGTAAAGTTTACAAAGAATAACGGACGAAATAATGTATTTCATAATCTAGACACGCGGTAGCGTGTCAAGCCAAGTTCAAGCAAACAGAACTGGCCAGCAGCACCGTGTGTATTTTTATCCGAACCATTTGGAGCCAGTTTTGACCCCCTCATAACTCAAAAACTGTTTCTGATAAAGATGTAAAATTTGGCTCATTTATTGAGGCTTGTGATCTCACTTCTTTTGTAGTTAAACTCAACAATAAAAAAAAGCTTTCTATCAAATGACCATTATGTACTTTGGCCGTTAGTTTTCTAAACTTCATGTAATCTGATACGCCAATGAGACTGGCTAGAGACGAAAGCATTTTTTTATATCAAAACTACGTAAATGTATAACGGTTTCAAGTTAACCCGAACATATCACATGTTCTAGAAACAATAAGACAGACATTGAAGCAACATCTGTTGGAAACTAAACTTTGGTCAGCCCATAAATCTAGTGGTCCAGTCTCCAGGGCCGTTTGCCCTTTGCCCGTTGCCGTTGCCTACTTGCGACCCACTTTTACATCTGCCCCTGTTTTCTCTAAAATAAAAAGTTATAGGTGGTGATTAAATTATCCCACTTTCTGATTGCTAGAATGCATAAAGTGGTTTATCTCAAGGGCGTCGTGTTTGATTGACCTTTGCTTTATTTTTCACTTCGTGACCCACTTTTAGGCAGGTATGCTCCTGTTTTCTCTAAAATAAAAAGTTATAGGTGGTGATTAAATTATCCCACTTTCTGATTGCTAGAATGCATAAAGTGGTTTATCTCAAGGGTGTCGTGTTTGATTGACCTTTGTTTTATTTTTCACTTCGCGACCCACTTTTAGGCAGGTATGCCCCTGTTTTCTCTAAAATAAAAAGTTATTGACTTTTATTCATTTTTTTTTTTTATTTGACTGGATGGCAAACAAGCAAGTGGGTCTCCTGATGGTAAGAGATCACCACCGCCCATAAACATCTGCAACACCAGGAGTATTGCAGATGCGTTGCCAACCTAGAGGCCTAAGATGGGATACCTCAAGTGCCAGTTATTTCACCGGCTGTCTTACTCTCCACGCCGAAACACAACAGTGCAAGCATTGCTGCTTCACGGCAGGATTAGCGAGCAAGATGGTGGTAGCAATCCGGGCGGACCTTGCACAAGTCCTACCGCCTAAATGATCACGCTTTGTGTTTGCCAGGTTAGCAAAGGTTAGGTCTCAAGGGTGCAATGTTTGATTGACCTCTGCCTTATTTGTCAATTCGTGACCCATCTTCAGTTGTTTCTTTTTCTTGAAATAAAAATCGTTATAGGCTGTGATTGAATGAATCTGTTTTGTTTTTGCTAGAATGCACAAATATGGTTTGGTTTCTAAGGGCAGTAGCCTCGATCGAGCCCTGCTTTGTGTGTGACCCATTTTCCATATTCATTTGTTTTGTATTAAGAAAAAAGTTACGGGCTCTGATTAGATGATACTGTTTTGTTTTTGCTGGAATTCGCAAAGTTTTAGTCGCCATAGAACAGTTGCGAACGACCTTTAACTTCACTGCTTATATGTGACACTTTTAAAATATTTCGTTTACTTAAATTACTATTTTTGCATTCCGGTGTCAGGAACAGTTTGGTTTTCTGTTCAAGCTTCCCCGAAAGTATTTAGAGAATTTTAGCAGTTTATTTCCTAAAGTTACCTAGTTACCTGTATTTAGTGTGTTAAAGAGAAGATTGTTATCCACCAAGTATTGTCGCAACAGATGAATAAAAATAAAAATATCTACGGTCATTATTTTTAAAATTAAGAATTTTGACACCAAAAACCAAAGCCTTAGAATCTGTCATTCATATTTATATCCATTCATTAAATATTTTGTAGAAACGTCGCAAAAATTATAATAAAAGCATTTTACTTAGCAAATATTATATGGAGCACTCAGAATCCGTTATTCAACTAGAATTCGAATAATGAAAGCTCGGCAGAATAGAAAAATATTTTTCGGTTTCATTTTTAGGCTGTGGTCCAAGTCATATGAGTTAGTTCTTTCTCGCCACTGCTGCTGCTGGCACGCTGTGTCAATTAGAATCACCAAATAATGCTATTAAAACGTGCCAAGTCTCGATTAAGATAATTTGTCTACAAAATAAAAGAAAACGATTATATTAATATACTTTTCTAATGTAACATTAGTATTAAAACCGCTAGAGACTTAAAATTTGATAATAGTTAATAAAAAGTACGTAGTATTCTTTTTGTAAATCCGGAATTTTAATTCAATAGCTAGGCATCCTAAAAGTTAAGCGTGTGAAGCCGCGGGTGAAGGCTTGTTTACAATAAAAATTGAAGAAAGCAGCTACTTAATAAAAAAAGTGTTGTTGGGTATTAGTTTAACCCTTGCGCGGTACAGTGCTGCAGAGGCATAGCTAGTCGTGGGCGGAGTGGGCCCTCGCCCACCGCCTTGCACTTAAAAGGGCCTCACGAGGCCTCTTTAAATGCGATGCGACCATAGAGAAGGGACCTCGCTGATACGACTTCGCCCACGTCTACATTAGACCACGCTACGCCACTGCAGTGCTGCCATATTGGATTAGCGACGGGGTTTACTGACGCGCCGCGGTCTGTCGCCCGCTCGCCGCCGGCTGTCGCAGCGTTTAGTGCCGTGCCACGTGTCGTTCTTACTATCACACATTTACAAACACTAATGCAAGTAGGTTCTTAAGAAATAAATTAAAAATGTTGTTGGGTATTCGTTTAACCCTTGCGCGGTCCGGCGCGGCCATATTGGATTAGCGACGGGGTTTGCTGACGCGCCGCGGTCTGTCGCCCGCTCGCCGCCGGCTGTCGCAGCGCTTAGTGCCGTGCCACGTGTCGTTCTTACTGTCACACATTTACAAACACTAATGCAAGTAGGTTCTTAAAAAATAAATTAAAAATGTTGTTGGGTATTCGTTTAACCCTTGCGCGGTCCGGCGCGCCATATTGGATTAGCGACGGGTTTGCTGACGCGCCGCGGTCTGTCGCCCGCTCGCCGCCGGCTGTCGCAGCGTTTAGTGCCGCGCCACGTGTCGTTCTTACTGTCACAATTACAAACACTAATTCAAGTAGGTTCTTAAGAAATAAATTAAAAATGTTGTTGGGTATTCGTTTAACCCTTGCGCGGTCCGGCGCGGCCATATTGGATTAGCGACGGGGTTTGCTGACGCGCCGCGGTCTGTCGCCCGCTCGCCGCCGGCTGTCGCAGCGTTTAGTGCCGTGCCACGTGTCGTTCTTACTGTCACACATTTACAAACACTAATTCAAGTAGGTTCTTAAGAAATAAATTAAAAATGTTGTTGGGTATTCGTTTAACCCTTGCGCGGTCCGGCGCGGCCATATTGGATTAGCGACGGGGTTTGCTGACGCGCCGCGGTCTGTCACCCGCTCGCCGCCGGCTGTCGCAGCGTTTAGTGCCGCGCCACGTGTCGTTCTTACTGTCACACATTTACAAACACTAATTCAAGTAGGTTCTTAAGAAATAAATTAAAAATGTTGTTGGGTATTCGTTTAACCCTTGCGCGGTCCGGCGCGGCCATATTGGATTAGCGACGGGGTTTGCTGACGCGCCGCGGTCTGTCGCCCGCTTGCTGCCGGCTGTCCGCAGCGTTTAGTGCCGCACCACGTGTCGTTGTTACTGTCACATATTTATAACGAGCACTAATGCAAGCAGGGCCTTAAGAAATAAATTCAAAATGATTTCAAGGAGCGCAGAGCTCCTCGATAGAAATATCAGCATTTTCTATCCAAGAGCTCGAAATACATAACACAATCCACTTATTTAAAGAAGTTTTATTTTCTGAAATAATTATTAGTTCTTATTATGATTTCATAAATCAGTAACTTTAAATTTTGCCATTTGTTTGATGGCATTTAGTTTTAAGTCTTTATTTTACACGGCCGATACTAAAGAGAAGCAATGAACTTATGATGTGTCTTAATTTGATAGTTATAGTTTCTTAATTCTTTGAAACGTATTTAGTAGTTTATTGGAAATAAAACACTTCTTACAAATATGTTACAACAAATAAAAATAATAAACAATACAATATGAAATTATATATATTTCAATCAATCAATCATCCCAGCCTATATACGTCCCACTGCAGGGCACAGGCCTCCCCTCAGAATGAGAGGGCTTGGGCCATAGTTCCCACGCGGGCCCAGTGCGGATTGGGAACTTCACACACACCATTGAATTGCTTCGCAGGTTTGTGCAGGTTCCTCACGATGTTTTCCTTCACCGCAAAGCTCGTGGTAAATTTCAAATGTAACTCCGCACATGAATTTCGAAAAACTCAGAGGTGCGAGCCGGGGTTTGAACCCACGACCCTCTGCTTGAGAGGCGATGGGTCAAACCACTAGGCCACCACGGCTTATATATATTTATATAATATAAAAATCACAAAAGATATAATATGAAATTTAATCTTGTAAGACTTCGCAAGACTACCTAACTTGATCTAGCTCTAAGTAGTCTTGAAAAAAATATATCTTTTCGTAGTTTTACGGCGCATTTTCATAGGACACTTGACACCAATTGACCTAGTCCTAAACTAAGCAAAGCTTGTATTATGTGTACTAGGCAACGGATAAACATACTTATATAGATAATACATACATACTTAAATACATAATAATAATCAAACATCCAAGACCCGAGATCAAACATTCGTATTATTCATACAAATATCTGCCCCGGCCGGGAATCGAACCCGGGACCTCAAGTTTCGTAGTCAGATTCTCTAACCACTTAGGCATCCGGTCGTCAAATACAAGCAATTCAAGCAAATTCAAACCATGACTAACGCTACGATAAACTTTGGGTTTTTTATAAATTTTAACTCTTTGAATAAACGTCTCCGCTAGCAAAACAAACATTTTATTAATTTTCTCTCCAACTTTTTCTGCCTAAAGTACCTGATAATATACGTTTCGTAAGCATTTACCTGTTTAACCTCGCGGATGCCTGTCGCAGGCAGACGCGGCCGGATATTCAAAACTGTCCGGTTAATCAGTGCGGACTGACGGGGAGTGGCTCTGACATTGTATTAAGGGATAATTTTGGTCCCTAACCTTTTGGAGGGTTAAAACGTAGGGGGTGGTTCTTTTTGTTTTTGATGTTTGGTAATTTATTGTTTGATTAAATTTATTTTAATTATAAACGATTGATATTCGCAACCACAAACAAACACAAAAATAGCATAACACTTCAGTGTCTTGAATTTGATTATTATAAATCTTACTGAATTATCTAATTTAAGATGTCATACTCATCTGGTCATTCAAGATTTAACTGAAACAAAACCTCAACACGATAATACAAAAAAATAGATTATCTAATACAAAAATTCTTAACAATACGTTTTACCGAAGATTATTATTTTAAATAAATGCTTTTTTGCTGATTTCATTTTTTGTTGACATTTAACTTACAATGTGCAAATTTCAAGTCAGTTCGATCACTATCTAGAAGTTGGTTAAATGAGCTTGGCTTATTTTAGTCCCTCGATAAAAAATATAATATAAATATTGTACTATAGAGGTAGGACAAAACAAATTTAAATTGCGAATTCATTCCAAATTTGAACCTTGACTTGCGCCAGTGCAAATTAAAGCCAACTTCATTTGTTTTTAAACGCGCTCGCTGCATTTTCGTGCCTGCCAGCAGTTTTTGCGCTAATTTTCATATTTCAGTGGCAATTTGCCGCCATCCTGATGACGTATATCGCGTAATTCAATATGGCGGCGGCGTCATGGCCGCAGGCGTGTCATAACCTCAAAATCTTGTTAACTCACAGCAGATTACCGGTAAATTAAGCCGACGTCGTTAGGCACAGGTTTAGTGGTGTAGGTTTAGGTGTGATAGGATCTAGTGGGATTGGTGACAATTTTACTGAGATATAGAGCATCTAAAACTGTATGTCGTGAGTTCAACAATGTATAACGGGTGTGGCCTGTAATATGAGAAAATAATTGAAACATAGATCATATACTCATCAAACTGAACAACATTAGTTTAGCGACTTTTAAAATAATTCGTTTTTAATTTTTATTACACTTTTAAGTTTATTCTAAGAAGCAATGTAAAGCAAAATGCTTGATGTTTGTAGCGTGACAGGCGAAGTCAGTTGTGTTCTAGGGTGGCGTACATTGATAACAGTATTTAATTTGTATGAAAAAAGGAAAATTCAAAGACTCCATTATTTTTAAAAGTCGCTGAACTAATGTTGTTCAGTTTGACGAGGATGATCTATGTTTTAATTTTTTGCTCGTATTACAGGTCACACCCGGTATAGGTAAAGTATACTTACTGACTTTTGGATTACTAGACTAAGTATAATGTCCTATTCAACACTTTCTTTGCAAAAATCAGAAGCATTAAGATATTACGCAATAATTAACTGAAAGATACATCTTCTAATTTAAGAACGCTGTATTTAATCCTGATTATCGAATGTAAATAAATGTCTCTCTCTCTCTCTCTCATAAGTTCTTTTGGTAATAAAGCCCATGCCACGTTAGGTTCAAACTGCGCGAAGAAAAATGGCATGCCCCGTAAGTTTAGTAAAGTAAGCTATTCTGTGCAACCATCAAAACGGAATACCTTTATTGTGACTGAAGTGTATGCGATATTTTTTACTGCGTAATCCAGTGAGCGGTTTAGCAGGAATTCTTATTATACTGCAGACATTTGTATTGGTTGTGTTAAATTATCAGCTTTTACTTGCCGGGATTTCACGAAATTCGGAAACTGGAAATTTCGGTTCACGATATTAGCAGTTCTGTTAAATTTGCGACGACGACGACGAAATTTTAGACGACCAGATGGCCTAGTGGTTAGAGAACCTGAGGTCCTGGGTTCGATTCCCGTGTCGGGGCAGATATTTGTATGAAAAATACGAATGTTTGTTCTCGGGTCTTGGGTGTTTAATATGTATTTAAGTGTGTATCTATCTATATAATTATATTTATCTGTTGCTCAGTACCCATAACACAAGCTTTGCTAAGCTTACTTTGGGACTAGGTTAATTGGTGTGAATTGTCGCGTGATATTTTTTTTTTGTTTATTTATTATATTTGTACATAAGATCTTATAATAAAAAATAGTGTCGAGACATGAACCCTATAGGGGCACAGCAATTTATATTACATTTTTTATATACAGATGTATAAAATTACAATATAAGTTTTGTATTTAAGTTTCTATTTTGTTTATTTATTTAAGTATCTTAACAATCAAGACACTCACGTCTATCCAAGCTAATTAGACCGATGTTAAATCACCCGGATTGGATGCTCAAATTGGCACTCGTTAGCATTCGGACGCGATTTCCGAATTCGTTAGACCTTAACAAGGCTTCGGCAACTTTAGTTGGAAACAAAATGGCCGGACATGCCTCAATTAGTAGAGGTTTGGGAGCTCTGAACACGGCGGTGGAGGCGGCGGATGGTGGAAAGAAAATTTAGAAGTAGGCTAGTGTCTTGAAAAATACAAATACAACAGTACATTACTGCCGAGGCCGGGAAAAGCAATTCGTAGATGAGTAGAGTTTGACGGACAAAGCGTAGCTCTGAGTCTTTCAATAAATACGAATCCATGAATTGCCTGTTCCGCTGAGCTGTGCTTTCTCCAATAACGCGAGGAAATAAAGCAACGTTGTTAAAATATTAAATTATATGGACACGGTTTTTAAATTTTTTGCCTTATTTTCCGCTATACTTGTTATTTTATAATTTTTAAATTACACGACACACGACTCATAATGCCATTTCATTAGAAATAATAATTTAAATTAGAAGAGATTTGATCTTCACAAATATTTGGCTGTTTGGATTGACTTTTCGTAGTCAAAATGTGCATTTAAAAAGTAAAAAAAACTATATAGTAGGTAATGGAATTTCATACAATTTCCCGGCCGCTGAGACCGGCCGGGAAGTGATTTTTTTGTGGCTTTCTATTAGGAAGAATTTCGTGTTCTATATTTGCGACAGTCATAATAGGCGGACATTTACGAGCACATTTATTGGAGAAAATATTCTTTATTGCACACCACATATATATTTTTTTTTATATGGACACAAAGCCTAAAGCAGAGGATCGCGGGTTCAAACCCCGGCTCGCACCTCTGTGTTTTCGAAATTCATGTGCGAATTTCATTTGAAATTTACCACGAGCTCTACGGTGAAGGAAAACATCGTGAGGAAACCTGCACAAACCTGCGAAGCAATTCAACGGTGTGTGTGAAGTTCCCAATCCGCACTGGGTCTACTACTGCCCAAGCCCTCTCATTCTGAGAGGAGGCCTGTGCCCAGCAGTGGGACGTATATAGGCTGGGATGATGATGATGATGGACACAAAACGCAGGGTAGACTTTACGGTCAGTTAGATTATCAGAAAATATTGAACACTTATTTTTTCTTTTCTCAACTAAACAAGGTTAAAGTTCCGCGTAATACGCGCTTAATCACGCAATGTGACATTTTGTAACAAGACGTGACGCGAAATGATGAAACGAGTTGACTTGACTTTGTGAGTTGGGTTTGTGTGATTTGATTTATGTTATTTGTGTTCTTGCAGTGTGGAGGTGAAAAACTGCATAAACACATTTCTAGCATGGACTATCATAAGGTGGCGGGTAAGCAAAAAAATTGTTTTAGTTCATTGATAGTGAATCTCTGCAAAGTAGCGACGCTAAGTAATGATTCAATAAATCATTTACAATCTGTCATATCCAAAATAGCGGTGGTCATGGGACTGCACCCAACAGACGGTGGTAGAGTCATGTCCGAAGTACTGAGTAGATGCTCATTCCAGCCTACGGGGAATCAAAAAAAATATTAAAATCGAAAACATAGCTTTTAATTGAGCATACTTTATAAACGAAAACACAATAGAAAAGTAATCTTTTGTTAAACATTATGTCGTTGAATTTTTTTTCTGTTGAAGATAAATATTTCGGTACCTATTATATACTATTATAATTTGAATTATAGTACTTTATTGCACAGAAGCTAATTGACAATATCATAATAAATTTAAATTCTTTCTTATTATTTATTATTTTCATGCCAGACGACGGCTGACTGTGATAGACTTTTTAACTGAAAATAATGGCCAAAATCATCACTGATTGGGTTCCAAGCGACGGGCACCGGAGCAGAGGTAGGCCTAAAAGAAGGTGGCGGGACGATTTGGAGCGATTCCAGCCGGACTGGCAACATTTTGCCGAAGCCAGAGACGAGTGGAAGGAGAAAGGGGAGGCCTTTGCCCAGCAGGTGGAACACTATATAGGCTATTAAAAAAAAAAACTGTACATACTCGTATGATCTATTTATCTTGTTTTATTACCGCGTTGCGATTGTTTTGCGATGACCTGTCTGAGCTATGGTAATGACTCACATTCAAGCAGTAAACGTTTTATTCATTCATTCTTCGTTTAGCGACACTCTTACAAGTAAATTTTGTAATTGAATGTACCTACACGTACCTAACCGTAAGCAGTAGGTATTATTGGTACTGTTGCGGAAAAAAATAATAATCTTAAACCTAATATTATAAATGCGAAAGTTTGTGAGTTAGTGAGTGAGTGAGAATGTTTGTTACTCCTTCACGCTGATACTTATATCAAGTGGTCTTATTCTTTGACTCAAAGTCGACAGAGCTCCGCTTCGCGGAGCTCTATTCCGCGTAGCTGAGGCGCAACTCTAACCTAACCTACCCCTACCTACCTATGTTTTTTCAAGTTTTTGCCAAAAACAGGTTAGGACCAGTTGCTTTTTTAGACCACTTGCTACTTAGACCAGTTGCTTCTTAAACCACTTGCTACTTAGACCAGCTGCTTCTTAGACCAGCTGCTACTTAGACCAGTTGCTAGTTAGACCAGCTGCTTTTTTAGACGAAATAATACTAACCCGATACGGAGCCCAAAAAATAACGAGATTATTACATCCATAAAAAACATCGTTCAATATTATATGGAATCAAATTAGCGAAAAGAGAAAATAGACTGATCGCGTTCCCCGCAACATGGATATTAAAGCTGACGGCGCCGGGTAAACTCGTTATACGCGTAATGGTCTGAAAATGAGACACGATATTGCGAATGTATGATGGACGCGATGGAACAGTTTATCGATGCGGCACGGGAATATGGAGTTACAGCGGCGAACTTGCAGTGGACCGATTAAACTCGCACTTCATCATCATCATCATATCAGTCATAGGATGTCCACTGTTGGACATGGGCCTCTCTCATAGACCTCCAGTTGCCTCAGTTGGAAGCGGCTTGCATCCACCGTGAACCCGCGACTTTAACTAGGTCATCCGTCCATCCCGTTGGCGGACATTCTACGCTGCGCTTGCCGATCCGCGGTCTCCACTCTAGAACCTTTCGGCCCCAGCGACCATCTGTTCTCCCTGCAATATGGCCTGCCCATTGCCACTTCAACGAGCTATTTTGCTTGGCTATGTCGATTACCCTTGTTCTTCTACGTATCTCTTAATTTCTGATTCGATCCTGTAGAGAAACCCCAAGCATAGCTCTCTCAATACACTCGCACTTAGATACTAATGATTTTACTAGCGTTATCATATACAGTTAAACTGAAGAAATAATTGCACAAGAGTAAAGTGAACTAATGTTACGAGGACCTTGGACCTTGAGGAGAAGTTGGAGGTGTTCTGTACTACCCCAATTTGTCTTGATCCTTGTAATATAAGGAGATGGTACGTGGTGGTAAATAAGACGATAGCTGTAGTTGTGCGTAAAGAGAGCAAGAACAAGAACCCTTTTATTAAGTAAACCTTCGAATATATACATTACGATTGTCGCTGACACAAGCAATATGCGTTTATGTAGCAGTAAACTATTGTGTTACTGCTAAACACTGAAAGTGGCCAATTGCCATACTACACCTCCCCCGAAAGTCCCTTCACCCCCGGGGTGGCAGAAAAAAAATTAAACGCATGTTACTTGTTTACAATTTTTTTTAAATTCCTGTAAAATAAAACCAGAGACCAACTTTACTATTCAGATAAGTTACTTATTTTAAGTTTAAACATGAAAAGAAAAAATAAAATTTACTGGGTAATTATTTCTGTATTTATCCTAGTGTCACTTGTTACGTAAAATGTTTAGGGAAAAAAATCTAAAGACGTAAAAAAATATATAAAAATTGTAAAATAAAAATCTTTATCCATATCTCAATAACTTAATTATTCATCGTTGGCATATATCTATGTGCCTATTTATTATTATTTAATTTATTAGTTTATAATGGATAATAGACGTAATACTTCTTTGGTATTTTAGTATCGGTACTATTTTATATACTAATAACTAATGCCATAACTCGGAGTCATCTGCTCCTAATGTGTGTCTCTTGCACACAACATATGAGTACGCATTTGTGCGTCCCTTTAATATAAATGGGTATTGTCACCCAAGGGCATGGTCACCCTATATAAAAAAAATACCTTGGCATATCAGGTCACCCATTTCGGTGTGCCTGTAATAGTTACGGGATACCGTTTAAGATTAAAATCTCCAATAGGATTTCACAGAGGACACGGTAGTTCACACCATGATCAATCACTATGGACTGGTTCTCTAACTATAATTTCAATATGTACCGTACCAAAATAAAACTATAAAACTTTATCAAGTAAAAATAAATAGTTGGTTAGTAAGTTATCAAATTTCATTCATTTTAAATTGGAATGTTTAAAAACAAATGCGCCCGCGCTCGTCCTAGTTAAAATTTTGCTGACGGGCCGTAACGTGCATTTACCTTCGCACGGCGATATTACGAAACTGAATGTTTCGACCTAATTAAACAACGTGACACTAGAAATAAGTAAATTTTCAAATATTATAGACATGAAATAGTCCGTAAATGAGATGAAACTCTATATATAAATTACTGTACAGCGACAATCCCTTATTTAAAGGTACTTTCGTAAAAAAAAACATGCTAAAATTAGTACTTATTTAAGTAATATAACGTGCAAAAATTATTAATATAATATTCATTTTTATGTAAATAACTCTATAATTTTTTACTCCCACCAGGTTTCAAGGTGATCAGTCTTGATACTGGTTAAAGTATAAATCACTAGAATTAAACTGTGCAAAGATTACTTACTATTTTTAGTGTACTTTAAATATTATTAATAGGACTTCAAAAGTTACTACATTTTAAACTATATTAACATATTTTAAAAAAAAAAAATTAGACAAAAGACCAAATAAAAAACCTTTCGCCGTAAGCGGCAACAGCGTCGCTCGTGCTGGTAGCACGCAGCATCTTGGCTGCTGGCGCGGCGGCTGGCATCCGGGTCAGCGTCAGGCGTTTGGTGCAGCGGGACAATGACACGGCGCGGCACGTGACTCGATGCTGCTCCGCATGGCACGAGGACTGCTGGTGATCGCGTTCATGGGCCGGGCTAACCCTGGACTCCCCGGAACATGGGCCGGGATTTCCCTGGACACCTCTTGATTGGGCCGGGATAACCCTGGACACCTCTTCTTTCTTCGTTTTTCTTTCTTCTTACGGATTTTATTTTATCTTTCTTATTTTAAGTATTTTAGTTTATTAAATTATTTCTTCATATTTATTTTTACTTCAATTTCTTCATTCTTCATTTTCATATAGCTTTATTCTTTTCTCTTCTTACTTCATCTCATTTTATTCGCTTCTTCTTATTTTATCTTTTTATTTCCTTAATTTCTTCTATTCAATAAATTCTTCATATTTAATGTTATTTTTTCTCTTCTTTCTTCAGTAATGTATTTTACTTTGTTGATCTTCATTCTTCACATTTGGAAGTCTGTCTTGAATTAGTTTTCTCAATCTTCTTAATATTTAAAAGTTTTTACTTCTACAAAAATATTTTTTCTTCTTTTTCTTCATGATGTCTTCATATATTATTTCTTCTTTTGATCTGACTGTGACGATTTCCTTGTGGTTAGTATCCTTTGGTTCGCAGTGGCAGGGTCGCCATGTAATATAAGGAGATGGTACGTGGTGGTAAATAAGACGATAGCTGTAGTTGTGCGTAAAGAGAGCAAGAACAAGAACCTCTTTATTAAGTGAACCTTAGATTATATACAGTACGATTGTCGCTGACACAAGCAATATGCGTTTATGTAGCAGTAAACTATTGTGTTACTGCTAAACACTGAAAGTGGCCAATTGCCATACTACATCCTACTAGTGTGAGATTGTAGTATAACACACTAAAAGCGTAAACACCCGTGATTTAAATTATCTAAACTTACATTCCATTCATATTGTCTTAAAAGTTGAAATGCTTATGTAATCAATTTTACTCCGCCTAGCTTGGTTACTAATGGATGGATATGTAATAATCTAATTTTGTATTTGTAATTGTATAAATACAGATACATCATTAATATCATTATGCTCACAAGACAACCAATCCAATGTAAACCGTATTTTATTAATAAAAATACCCTCCTATTAGCCTCCTCATTAATTTAATTTGAACTTTAACTTGCAACTACTAATATTCTAATTTTAACTGAATTCAAATACATTGAGCGGCAAAAAATCTGGCCCTCAAATATATGCAGAAATAGGTAATTTTGTAAGTGGAGGGGGCCAAATTTTGTGTCTCTGAGTATATTAACACGTTTTTTACGTGTTAATACTGAAATAATATCAGTTGAATATTACATTTGCTTGTTTTACATAATACGAGTAATTTCGGTAAACGTTGATAATAAATTCTACAGTAACTCAATATAATATTCTGTTTACCAGCGAGGCATTTTGAGTGGGTGTGGAATTGAAAATGACGTATAGAAACTGAAATATTCATTCTTGAGTAAAGGCATCGTAATACAATATCTGATTATTCTGGAATTACTATCCTACTTCATAATATTATAAATGTGAAAGTTTGTGAGTGAGTGAGTATGTTTGTTACTTCTTCACGCTGAAACGGCTGGACGGATTTAGATGAAATTTGGCAAAAAGTTAGTTTATAACCTGGATTAAAACATAGAATAGTTTTTATCCGTATATTCCCACGGGATAGGGATAAAATCTCTAAATACCAACCGCTGGGCTTAGAGTCATGTAATTTGGTATGTAGGTAGCTGGACGTCTGGAATAACACATAGGCTACTGTATAGATTCAGGCGTTACTTTGCGGAGGTCCATGTTAAAATAAATGGAATATCTGTCGTGCTCCTCCGCCAGGTAGTGAGGCCAAGTCGTGCGAAACAGCTACGCTTGAGTTGGAAAACATGTTTTTTCATGCAACTTAACCCGCCCTCCCTCCGCATAAAAAACGTAAATAACCAACGCAAATGTAACTGAACCCACCACCAAGAGAACCACCACCACAACCATTAACAAGATCCCGGACACGTGTTTTGCTTCTCTCCGAAGCATCATCAGCGGTTGTTGACCCTTTTCGTTGGAATATCAGGATAATAAGTAAATTTTTGCATCGGCGCATACCTATAATAAGTACACAGCCATCTGGTTACCAAATTTCATAAAAAAATTCCACCCCGTTAAAAAGTTGAATTTCTTTCAAACTGAGCCGAATAGACGTAACTTGATTGTAAGTACATTTTAGGTACTTACCAAAATATGGTTATGAACGTTTCATTTTTTTGTACAATAAGTGATGCACACCCTGTATTAGTACTTAGTAGGAAGAGTGAAAATCGCCAAACAATACTGGATTCCATAGACAAAGTCGCGGGCAACAACTAATCAACGGTATACGATGTCGATGACGCCATATGTACTGTGAAACCCTCGCCCACAGCAACACCACATGCACTTTGCCGGACTAAACGCTTCCGCTGCCTAATTGCCCGACTCCGTCAGCGGTCGCTGACCAAGAGAGAAATTACGAGAGATATCACTGGTCTTTGCCCGCGTTTTGCTTGCATGAACTATTAATGGCCGTTGAATTCATTCCGGCATTTTATGAGGTAAATTCTCTCGGGGCTTCCAAAAAATAATTTAAGGAATTCATTTATTCAGGCAAAATTTTAATTAGCGGTAGAGACTTTGGCATTTTAATTATGTAAGTCCCGATCCCGATGAATGAAATAAGAGATCTAGCTATCGCCTAAAAAAACACATACACACACACACGCACACATACTCACAAACATTCAACACCAACAAGTTTGATGGTGATAGATAATAGTATATCGATAAATAAATAAATATCACGGAACAATTCACACCAATTGACCTAGTCCCAAAGTAAGCTTAGCAAAGCTTGTGTTATGGGTACTAAGCAATAGATAAATATAATTTTATAGATAGATACAGTTATTTGTATTTGTATTTTGTATTTGATACATTACTTAAATACATAGTAAACACCCAAGACCCGAGAACAAACATTCGTATTTTTCATACAAATATCTGCCCCGACACGGGAATATCGATACCTTTAGATTCAATTGGCGTAAAGGACAAAACACCGAAAATGAGTTATATAATACAGTTTTGTTCAGAATTTCAAGCTCTATCGATTTGAATTTGTTATAATTTTGATATCTTGAAAAAATCGACTTTAACGCCCCACATATTGACATGGCATTGGCACCAGAAAAAAATAATTTTGTGGGTTTACATATATCAAACCTGAAATAACATGGAACTTAAAGGTAATCATAAACCATAAACTACGACGTAAAATCATAAATTTATGCATCTTGAGCTTTAAGACCTGCCATTTGCATGACTAAAATAACAAGACATGTAAGGAATATGGGTGTATAGGACTCACTTTATAATGATTGCCCTTTACGACCTGATTAGCTAGAACCGATTCATGTTAGTTGGTCCTTTACAACCTACATTTACCATAAAAATAGTGAACTGTTAAACAATATTCATTTAAAATTAAATAAGCGCACTTTGTGTAGGATAGGGGATCCTTTCGACAGCCATAATCTTATAAGTCATAATGTAATGTTTGTCATAATTATTGTTAGTCATAATTTTTTTTCCTGCTGAAACCATACATTTTTCATAATTCTTTAAATGGTCACCTGTGAAACTCTATAGGTTAGGTTAGGTTTGTTTTATAACATTTCTGAAAAATAAATTGTTTCAGGAAAAAAAAACATTACATTATGACAAACAATACATTATGACCAACAATCTTCTACCAGTCGATATAGACCCGTAAGATAGATTAAGCTGGAGAGTTGAAATTACTATAATAATATCTGGAAAGGAAATACTTGCGATAGCATTTTTATTATTTACTTAAAGCTTTGTCGTTTGGGGCTACCCCAGATAATAGCTTTCGCATATTTATGAATGTTTTTTGTAATTTCTCTCACTCCACATCTCTGCACCCATACAATTATCATTGCGAAAGTAAAATATGAATGGCAGACGTAACAGGGGCTCGTGCTGATGCATAAATTACACTCAATTACAGAATCCCATTGGGAACTGACACTTAATACAATTGCGCCAAAGATGAATAAAAAAAACATTCTACACCGATGAGCAAACTTTTTTTAACTCATTTCAAAAAGTGCACGGAGCTCTGCACGTGCCTGTAGAAGTTGAATAAATCATATTTATCGACTTTACGTATACACTTTATCGGGTGTGGCCTGTAATATGAGCAAATAATTAAAACATAGACCATACTCGTCAAACTGAACAACATTAGTTCAGCGACTTTTAAAAATGATTAGTTTTTTAATTTTTATTACACTTTTAAGTTTATTCGAAGAAGCAATATAAAGCAAAATGCTTGATGTTTGGAGCGTGACAGGCGATGTCAGTTGGGTTTCTAGGATGGCGTACATTGATAGCAATATTTAATTTGTATGAAAAAAGGAAAATTCAAAGAGTCCAATATTTTTAAAAGTCGCTGAACTAATGTTGTTCTGTTTGACGAGGACGAACTATTTTATCTCGTATTACAAGGTCATACCCGGTACATGTAGTACGTAAAGGTTTTCCATCGTATTTTACCGGAAAAGTTTGTGGTGAACTGAAACAATTAGGAATACTTTGTTCAACTGGATATATCTTCATAATGTTTTGTTTAATAAGGGTCATACTGAAAACCAGCACTGCGGCTTGCCGTGGCAACGAGCTGAGTACGACCCTTTTCGCTTCTTCGGCACAATGTATCTTTTCTTTTCCTTTTTAGTAAGTATATAAGATTATGTAAGATTTCTTATTTTTTTTGTTTTAATTTTTTTTTTCTTGTTGCGCCGAATTTTATCAAATAAATTTATTCTTTTTTTTCTGTTCTAATTGATAAAAGAAATAACCTAAACAACAATAAGTTGGAAACCCCCAACATTGTCACTTCAAAGTCAATATCTCAAAAATGGCTCAACCTATTTTGATAAAACATGTCTAAGAACCATCTCTAGAAACGCTGCTTTAAAATGAAAAAAAAAACTGCTTTCAAATCAGCTGACCCGTTTAAGAGCTACGGTGCCACAGACAGACACACATAGCTGTCTAACTTATAACACCCCTCTTTTGCGTCGGGGGTTAAAAATACGTATCCAATATTTTTCTGATAATGTAACTGACGGACTAATTAATTTTATAGGAATCTAACCTATTCAGACATACCTATTCGTTCTGGGTTACCATGAAAGATGAGCTTCATACAATTTGATAACACCAGCCCTTAGCTACAAAGTTACGGATCTATTATTGCCTTATCTCCGGGAACCGAGAGAACTTGCCAGTCCTTTATCTAGCTGTTCCATAAATCATTTCAACCTGTCACTTTTTATTAGGACCTTCACAGGCTTGCGTGTGGTGTAAAATACATCAAATTAACACTGCGTCATACAACAGCCCCCACTAATATTAATATTACCTACAAATGTGAAAGTTGGTAAATCTCTTTGTTTGTTTGTTACCTCATGACGTCTAAACTGCTAAACCAATTTAGATGAAATTCGGTATACAGATAGTTTGAGTCCCGGGGAACACAGGTTAGTTTTTATCCCGGAAAATTGCATAGTTCCCGCGGGATAGCGATAAACGTATTGTAAGCGGACGGAGTCGCGGGCAACAGCTAGTTGTTACGTAAAAGGGCTTATTAAACTCGAGTGTCGTGATTAGGCCAAGTGAGCTAGGTAAATAAAGTAGGTAAGACTTTCATACTTAATTATGTAGAAGGATTATGTTGAATAGGAGATACCCTAAGTGTTTGTTTGCTGAGTTAGCTAAAATATGTTTGCATATTTATATGGGTAATGTCCCACTCACTAAACAAAAACGATTTTAGCTTTCCGGGTTTGGATTCAAGGTCGGGACAGATATAATTATGAATATTACGAATATCATTTTTCCTGTTCTTGAGTTTGGGCGATTAATAT
>NC_133487.1:15971861-15976750 GCF_025370935.1 Choristoneura fumiferana | reverse complement strand
AAACAAAAGCACCTTTTACAGTTCATTTCGAGTTCAATCGGAACGCGATTCGTGAAGCGACAGAGCGTGAGTGAGATATGGGCCGTCGTTGATGCTGCAAACAATGATTTGCGATACAATGGCGTACGCAATGCTGGTAAATATTTAAATCGAAAATCATTATGCTGACCCGATTCGGGCTTTGGAAATTTGGGTTAGTAATGGTTATGGTCATCCATCTTTATGGTCTATTTAAATAAAAAAAAAAACAATAATCCGGAAGACTTACTCACATTCATATTGTGTAAATTACCTCGATGTTTCGTTTACACACTGAAAATTAATAGGGTTAAGTAAGAATTGTGAGTCGCGTATTTTAGTTTGCGTAATGAAGGTTTTCATGGAGGCGAAATATCACTAGATGGCGTTAGCATCGTGAGGTCCGTTTGACGTTTGCTCATGATTGGTTAAATAACTTTTCATCACACTTGCTCGTAAACAGTGTCAAAACATGAAGGCTACCTTGATCGCAACCCCCTAAATAAAACCCTCGACCTTAATGTGCTTGTCATGAAACCCGTGGTCGGTAAATGAGTCATTGCGCGAACAAATTTTCTTTTCATGAAGCCCAAGGTCGGTAAATGAGTCAGTGCCCGTACTGGAGTGCGCGCGCGCTGCTGCGCATGGTGCAGCAGCAGGACCACATGCACACTCGGCTCAGGCACATGCTGAGGGAGGGGGAGAGCGGCGCTGCCAAGAGCGCAGCCTAAGGTATCGCCAATATTTGGAACAATTATATTTTTTCTTTTACAAATATAAAATTATACTCGCAAATGTGATGAAAAACATTGTATGTCGCACGGGCGGTACTAGAATTACGAAAATCGACTCATTAAAGCCCTCAGTCTTCGACTTCGGGCTTCTAATAGACTCCGTTCGTAATTCCTTATTTACCGCCCTTAAAACACAATGTACTAAAATGAGCCAATCGCAAGCAAACGTCAAACGGACCTCACGATACTAACGCCATCTAGCGATATTTCGCCTATCGGAAAACCTTCATTTCTACTGCATTTGGTTTTATAATACACTAGTTTATGCTACTCGGCGACACAAAATGAGCTTACACATTGTCACATCACATCACATCACATCATCAGCCAGAAGACGTCCACTGCTTAACAAAGGCATCCCTTAGAACGCCACAATGAACGACCACTCGCCACTTGCATCCAGTCCACCCAGTGGGAGGCCTGCCAACGCTTCGTCTTCCGGTTCGCGGTCGCCACTCGAGAACTTTCTCCCCCCAACGGTTATCTGTTCTTCGAGCGATGTGGCCCGCCCATTGCCACTTCCACTTGCATATTTTTTTACAGCTATGTCGGTGACTTTTACTTTCGACACATTGTATGAAACCAAAATAACGCGACCGAAAATACGCGACTCGAAACTCAAAAAATTACGCTTCACCCATAATGAATGGAAACGAATGTATACTCGTAGGTATGTACAACCATAAATGCCAAATAAGTTTTTCATTAGTCACAAAATTGTTAGAAAGAAAGTCATCTAAAAATCTGGTTTTTACCGGCCAAATGTTTTACTTTTTATTTCAAAATATACTTATAATGGCTGTCTGTAAATTATTCTTTTATAGCATTTTATTGTAGCGATAATAAATTACACGTCTTATTATTTTGCGACCAAATGGCCTAGTAAGAGAACCTATTACGAAGCTTATTCCCGGGTTCGATTCCCGTGTCTGTGCAGATATTGTATGAAAAATACGAATTTTGTTCTCGGGTCTTGGGTGTTTAATATGTATTTAAGTATTATCTACATAATTATAATAAATATTTATCCGTTGCTTATTAAGTAACCATAAATCAAATGTTTGCTAAGCTTACTTTGGGACATGTGCTCTATGGTGTGAATTGTCCGTGATATTATTCACACAATTATATCAGATATTTTAAAAAACGACGAATGTATGTCTTTATGCGCATAACATCCGAACAACGCACTGAAATGGATATTTTTTTCATTTGTAGACGACCGGTTATTAACCTGGACGGGGTAGTTCTTATCACCGTCCTCTCACTCTCGCAAATTATACAGCGTCAACGGGATGGGCAAAGCTAGTTCAAAGTTTACTTTTTTTTCGAGTTAATGTCTACGGAGGATTAAAATACTTGGCTCGATCCCCGTATAAATTTTACGAATATTATGTAATTCTCGAATCTAACTTAATATTTAAAAGTCATCTATCTATTTATGTTTTTCGCCGCCTAGTGCTTAATACAAGCTTTGCTTACTTTGAACTACTTATAGGTGAATTAATGTCAAGTGTCCCATTCTTTATTTGGTTACAGTTTGTTGTGTACTTTATTGGAATAAAACATGTTTAAATATTTTTCCTACGCAATATTAGAATACAATTAAAATAACTAAAAAAAGTCCTTCGAAACCGGTTTTTCACGTTACATTTAAACCTATAATATATAATACTTAATAAATATTTGCTTGTAGTGCGTTGAGTATTGCTGTGTTTGAATAAATTTATTTTATTCTTTATTAATTAATCTTACGGTAGGCGGTACTAACATTTACCCTAGTGATGAACAGTTGGACGTGAAGGGCACTGTTCACCGTAGTGAGCAAAGACAGCCGGTGTAATTACTGGCACTTAGGTATTCATTTGTCCCCTTTGCGTAGGCACCGCAATACACCTGGCGTTGCAGATGTTTATGGGCGGTGGTGATCTCTTACCATCAGAAGACCCACTTGCTCGTTTGCCATCCAGTCGAATAAAATAAACGCTGCATTTTCGCCTTTTTATAAATATTTTACTACATATGTAGTATTGTAATCAAAATTATGCCTACAGGATTAGTATGCACGAATATTTGTCCTTTCTTTAACGAATGGTAAGTGGTAACACACTGTGAATGAATGTGATATGCAAATGTTTTAAAACACTGGATTTGTGGGTTCATTTACTTTATAACGTGAATAAGTTGCAACCGACAAAATTTTACAGGTCACCACATTTTGTCAGCAGTTGGTTTCGCATGAACGACCGGGGTGTATTCTTTGAGTGCTCGCAATTCATCTACGTTTTTTATGAAAATGAATTTTTTTTAGACATGCAAATAGGACCGGATAGCCCTGTGAACTGGGCGGGGTAGTTCTTATCGTACCGTCCCTTCACTCTCGTATTAAATTATATAAGCGTCAACGGGATGGCAAACGAAGTTCAAAGTTTGCACTTTCACTTTTCGAGGGCATGTCTACGGACGGAGCTTAAAATCCGGGCTCGATCCCCGTATGAAAAATACGAATATTTGTAAATTCTCGAATTAGGTGTTCAATATGTATTTAACTAATCTATCTATTTATGTTTTTCCGCCGCCTAGTGCTCATAATACAGCTTTGCTTACTTTTGAACTACTAATAGGTGAATTAATGTCAAGTGTCCCATGCTTTATTTGTATTACAGTTTGTTGTGTACTTTATGGGAATAAAACATGTTTAAATATTTTCATACACTTATTAATATTAGAATACAATAAAATAACTGAAAAAAGTCCTACGAAACTGCGGTGTTTCACGTTCATTTGGACACTTTTTTATTCAAAAGTTCAAAATTCACTCTCTTAAGGAGTTCCAAGTAATATATCAAATGCAAGGACTTTACAGTTTGCGTTTAGTACATTTTAGGTTAAAAGAAAACTAATTATCTGACTATACCATAATACAATTTAATTAATAATTATTATATTCTAACAAACGTGAGTAATTGCGGTAATAATGGTGCATTTCTCGCATTTTTTATAATATTTTTGAAACTACAGTATGTAGGTATTGTAGGTAATATAATATCGATTAAGTTATGCAGGATATTTGTAACTTTGTTTTTATACGAGTGTTTGGTTTCCCAAATAAATATAAAAAACTGGATTTGAATTAATTGAATCTTACTTAAATATAACGAGTGACATAGAATAGTCACCTAACCGCAGAAAATCAGGGTACGGCCACCGAGCACCCCCCCGCCATTTTGAGGCAATGGCCCACGACATCAATATGAGCGGAAAATGCAGTTTGTGTCAACACAATTTTTTCTATTAATTCATGGGCCAATAATGAATGTACGGTTACAAAGCTTGTAAAAATGTAACGCACTTCGAAAAAAAGAAAATGGAACCGTTTATAGGACCACTCGTATTCTGTCTGTCACAGCCTATTTGCTCTGAAAGTAATAAACCGATTAAGTTGAAAATAAGTACACGTTACGTACCCTTATCGTATGTAAGTCGGTGACTTAAAGGAAAAGTGTAAAGTGCTCGTAAATTAATGTTTTTGATTAAACTAGCTTTCGATTTAAAAAATCGCCTCAAAATCAGTCCATCCGTTTAATGAGCAATGATGCTACACTGACGCACACATAGCGGCTAAACTTAATACACTCTCGTTTGACGTCAGGGGTAATAAGTTTTTGGTAAAAATTTCATTTTGAATACAAGCTTTTTTTTGCTGACTGTATATTGTTGACTTACTTGTATCGTCACCCAAACTACATTAGAATACCAATTTCAAGTCGATGCCATTAACCGTTCAAGAGTTCCGTCCTGTGGAGACGAATCCTGGCCGGACTACCAGGATGTCACTATTAGATTATTGTAATTGTATACACCAGATTAAACATAAGTTTTACCAAATTTCAAGTCGATCAGACTACTGGAGTGGGTCAAATTTACCTTACAAGATGTGACCCAAAAAATAAACGAACAGGGCAAAGTTGATATTATAAAAGCTTGTAAAAAAGGACACAATTCAACAAACTTACAAGCTCTCGCGTTCTAAATATTAGGATTACGTAAACTACGGCATAGGTTAGGATCCCATGT
>NC_133487.1:15836970-15971110 GCF_025370935.1 Choristoneura fumiferana | reverse complement strand
AAATACAGATACATCATTAATAATCATTATGCTCACAAGACAACCAATCCAATGTAAACCGTATTTTATAATAAAAATACCCTCCTATTAGCCTCCTCATTAATTTAATTTGAACTTTAACTTGCAACTACTAATATTCTAATTTTAACTGAATTCAAATACATTGAGCGGCAAAAAATCTGGCCCTCAAATACATGAAAAAATGAAAAAAAAAATGAAAAATATTTATTAAGTTAAAAGTACATGGTTTACGGTATAGAGGTTTGGAATCTCTAGTAAGTATTAAAATACCTGTGTCAGGAGATCCCATCTTCCATTACAAAAATCTTTATCAATAGTTACAAACTAACTATACTATGTTGTACTACAAAATTGTTTTATGAGTTAGAACAATAACAAAAGTAGGGAAAAAGCATTAGTGTGTGTGTGTGTGTGTGTTTGTGTATGCGTGCGTAAATATATGCAGAAATAGGTAATTTTGTAAGTGGAGGGGGCCAAATTTTGTGCCTCTGAGTATATTAACACGTTTTTTACGTGTTAATACTGAAATAATATCAGTTGAATATTACATTTGCTTGTTTTACATAATACGAGTAATTTCGGTAAACGTTGATAATAAATTCTACAGTAACTCAATATAATATTCTGTTTACCAGCGAGGCATTTTGAGTGGGTGTGGAATTGAAAATGACGTATAGAAACTGAAATATTCATTCTTGAGTAAAGGCATCGTAATACAATATCTGATTATTCTGGAATTACCATCCTACTTTACTGATATTATAAATGTGAAAGTTTGTGGGTGAGTGAGTATTTTGTACTTCTTCACGCTGAAACGGCTAACGGATTTAGATGAATTTGGCAAAAAGTTAGTTTATAACCTGGATTTAAAACATAGAATATTTTTATCCTTATATTCCACGGGATAGGGATAAAATCTCTAAATACCAACCGCTGGGCTTAGAGTCATGAAATTTGGTATGTAGGTAGCTGGACGTCTGGAATAACACATAGGCTACTGTATAGATTCAGGCGTTACTTTGCGGAGGTCCATGTTAAAATAAATGGAATATCTGTCTTGCTCCTCCGCCAGGTAGTGAGGCCAAGTCGTGCGAAACAGCTACGCTTGAGTTGGAAAACTTTTTCATGCAACTTAACCCGCCCTCCCTCCGCATAAAAAACGTAAATAACCAACGCAAATGTAACTGAACCCACCACCAAGAGAACCACCACCACAACCATAAACAAGATCCCGGACACGTGTTTTGCTTCTCTCCGAAGCATCATCAGCGGTTGTTGACCCTTTTCGTTGGAATATCAGGATAATAAGTAAATTTTTGCATCGGCGCATACCTATAATAAGTACACAGCCATCTGGTTACCAAATTTCATAAAAAAATTCCAGCCCGTTAAAAAGTTGAATTTCTTTCAAACTGAGCCGAATAGACGTAACTTGATTGTAAATACATTTTAGGTACTTACCAAAATATGGTTATGAACGTTTCATTTTTTTAACAATAAGTAATAGTACTTAGTAGGAAGAGTGAAAATCGCCAAACAATACTGTATTTCATAGACAGAGTCGCGGGCAACAACTAATGAACGGTACACGATGTCGATGACGCCATATGTACTGTAAAACCCTCGCCCACAGCAACACCACATGCACTTTGCCGGACTAAACGCTTCCGCTGCCTAATTGCCCGACTCCGTCAGCGGTCGCTGACCAAGAGAGAAATTACGAGAGATATCACTGGTCTTTGCCCGCGTTTTGCTTGCATGAACTATTAATGGCCGTTGAATTCATTCCGGCATTTTATGAGGTAAATTCTCTCGGGGCTTTCAAAAAATAATTTAAGGAATTCATTTATTCAGGCAAAATTTTAATTAGCGGTAGAGACTTTGGCATTTTAATTATGTAAGTCCCGATCCCGATGAAATAAGAGATCTAGCTATCGCCTCAAACAAACACACACACACACGCACACATACTCACAAACATTCAACACCAACAAGTTTGATGGTGATAGATAATAGTATATCGATAAATAAATAAATATCACGGAACAATTCACACCAATTGACCTAGTCCCAAAGTAAGCTTAGCAAAGCTTGTGTTATGGGTACTAAGCAATAGATAAATATAATTTTATAGATAGATACATACTTAAATACATAGTAAACACCCAAGACCCGAGAACAAACATTCGTATTTTTCATAAAAATATCTCCGACACGGGAATATCGATACCTTTAGATTCAATTGGCGTAAAGGACAAAACACCGAAAATGAGTTATATAATACAATTTTGTTCAGAATTTCAAGCTCTATCGATATGAATTTGTTACTTTTACGCCCCACATATTGACATGCCAATTGGCACCAGAAAAAATAATTTTGTGGGTACATATATCAAACCTGAAATAACATGGAACTTAAAGGTAATCATAAACCATAGACTACGACGTAAATTTAGATCTTGAGCTTTAAGACCTGCCATTTGCATGACTAAAATAACAAGACATGTAAGGAATATGGGTGTATGGACTCACTTTATAATGATTGCCCTTACGACCTGATTAGCTGGAACCGATTCATGTTAGTTGGTCCTTTACTACCTACATTTACCATAAAAATAGTGAACTGATATACAATATTTATTTGAAATTAAATACGCGCACTTTGTGTAGGATAGGGGATCCTTTCGACAGCCATAATCTTATAAGTCATAATGTAATGTTTGTCATAATTATTGTTAGTCATACAAAAATCCCGCTGAAACCATACATTTTTCATAATTTTTAAATGGTCACCTGTGAAACTCTATAGGTTAGGTTAGGTTTGTTTTATAACATTTCTGAAAAATAAATGGTTTCAGAGGAAAAAACGAGTTATGTCAAACATTACATTATGACAAACAATACATTATGACTAACAATTTTCTACCAGTCGATATAGACCCGTAAGATAGATTAAGCTGGAGAGGTGAAATTACTATAATAATATCTGGAAAGGAAATACTTGCGATAGCATTTTTATTATTTACTTATAGCTTTGTCGTTTGGGGCTACCCCAGATAATAGCTTTCGCATATTTATGAATAATTTTTGTAATTTCTCTCACTCCACATCTCTGCACCCATACAATTATCATTGCGAAAGTAAAATATGAATGGCAGACGTAACAGGGGCTCGTGCTGATGCATAAATTACACTGAGTTACAGAATCCCATTGGGAACTGACACTTAATACAATTGCGCCAAAGATGAATAAAAAAAACATTCCACACCGATGAGCAAACTTTTTTTAACTCATTTCAAAAAGTGCACGGAGCTCTGCACGTGCCTGTAGGAGTTGAATAAATCATATCGACTTTACGTATACACTTAATCGGGTGTGGCCTGTAATATGAGCAATTAATTAAAACATAGACCATACTCCTCAAACTGAACAACATGAGTTCAGCGACTTTTAGAAATGATTAGTTTTTTTAATTTTTATTACACTTTTAAGTTTATTCGAAGAAGCAATGTAAAACAAAATGCTTAATGTTTGTAGCGTGACAGGCGATGTCAGTTGGGTTCTAGGATGGCGTACATTGATAGCAATATTTAATTTGTATGAAAAAAGGAAAATTCAAAGACGCCATTATTTTTAAAAGTCGCTGAACTAATGTTGTTCTGTTTGACGAGGACGAACTATTTTTTGCTCGTATTACAGGCCACACCCGGTAGATGTAGTACGTAAAGGTTTTCCATCGTATTTTACCGGAAAAGTTTGTGGTGAACTGAAACAATTAGGTATACTTTGTTCAACTAGATATATCTTCATAATGTTTTGTTTAATAAGGGTCATACTGAAAACCAGCACTGCGGCTGCCGTAACGCGCGAGTACGACCCTTTTCGCTTCTTCGGCACAATGTATCTTTTCTTTTCTTTTTTAGTAAGTATATAAGATTATGTAAGTTTTCTTATTTTTTTGTTTTAATTTTTTAATTTTAGCAAATAAATTTATTCTTTTTTTTTTGTCTTTCTAATTGATAAAAGAAATAACCTAACCACAATAAGTTGGAAACCCCCAACATTGTCACTTCAAAGATCAATATCTCAAAAACGGCTCAACCTATTTTGATAAAACATGTCTAAGAACCATCGCTAGAAACTCTGCTTTAAAATGAAAAAAAAAAACCGCATTCAAATCGGTTCACCCGTTTAAGAGCTACGGTGCCACAGACAGACACACGGACAAACATAGCTGTCTAACTTATAACACCCCTCTTTTTGCGTCGGGGGTTAAAAATACGTATCCAATATTTTTCTGATAATGTAACTGACGGACTAATTAATTTTATAGGAATCTAACCTATTCAGACATACCTATTCGTTCTGGGATACCATGAAAGATGAGCTTCATACAATTTGATAACACCAGCCCTTAGCTACAAAGTTACGGATCTATTATTGCCTTATCTCCGGGAACCGAGAGAACTTGCCAGTCCCTTTATCTAGCTGTTCCATAAATCATTTCAACCTGTCACTTTTTATTAGGACCTTCACAGGCTTGCGTGTGGTGTAAAATACATCAAATTAACACTGCGTCATACAATATGCCCCCACTAATATTAATATTACCTACAAATGTGAAAGTTGGTAAATCTCTTTGTTTGTTTGTTACCTCATGACGTCTAAACTGCTAAACCAATTTAGATGAAATTCGGTATACAGATAGTTTGAGTCCCGGGGAACACAGGTTAGTTTTTATCCCGGAAAATTGCATAGTTCCCGCGGGATAGCGATAAACGTATTCTAAGCGGACGGAGTCGCGGGCAACAGCTAGTTGTTACGTAAAAGGGCTTATTAAACTCGAGTGTCGTAATTAGGCCAAGTGAGCTAGGTAAATAAAGTAGTAGTAAGACTTTCATACTTAATTATGTAGAAGGATTTATTTGAATAGGAGATACCCTAAGTGGTTGTTTGCTGAGTTAGCTAAAATATTTTTGCATATTTATATGGGTAATGTCCCACTCACTAACAAAATCGATTTTAGCTTTCCGGGTTTGATTCAAGGTCGGGACGGATAATAATTATGAATATTACGAATATCATTTTGTTCTTGAGATTTGGGCAATTAATATAGGTATATTTATCTTTAAAAGATGTATGTTTATCTATCGCCTAGTACCCATTTGGGACTAGGTCAATTGATGTCAATATTGTCCTATGATATTATATTATTACTAGCGTTTACCCGCGGCTTTCACGCGTAAACTATTCGAGCTGGCAGTTCCAATTTAAATTCTTCTGACAATGACAGGAGGAACTGTGGAAAGTTCCAAGATGGGATTAAAGCTTAGACGTATGGAACTCCCATAGCGGCTGATTTCGTAAGCATCTCATCATGTGGAAGATCTTACCAAGGATTAGTATATGTCGATCATGTTGAAATTTCTACGCTCTGAACCAATTTAAAGATGGAGATTTTACAAATTCCCCTGGGAATTCCCAAAATGTATATCGTAGTCTTCATTGAGTTTGTGTGAAGAACAACCTGTCCAAAATTTCAAGATTCTAAGCTCAGCGGTTGAAATGTCAAGATTTTATCCCTATCCTGTGAGAATATCGGGATGAAAGTATTCTATGTTTTAATCCAGGTTATGAACAAACTTTCTAAATCCGTCTAGCCGTTTCAGCATGAAGAAGTAACAAACATACTCACTCACTCACTCACAAACTTTCACATTTATAATATTAGCAGGATTATTTACTTGGATTCTCGGCACAACCAGGGATCTCTTGCCTTGTGCCATCCAGCGAGCGTCTTTTTGTTTCCCTTATCTTAACGCAGCCTGATTAAGTCATTGTGTATCATAAAGCCATTTCTTAGCTAATTAGAGGGCGGACTTATGAGTTCCACTGTCTCTTTCACGAATCCTTGCTATCTCGCTTTTATCTCTGATACTCTTAATGCATTGTTTTTGCAACTTTTTATTTGTCTTCGTTGTTACCTAAGTAAGTTAGTTCGTACGTGTGGGTTATTTCTTGTAAACAAAGTCTGCTCCAGTTCCAGCGATGGAAGATTTTTTAAAATTTTCTATAGAAGTAGGAAGATATGGACGTTTTAAATTGTTGATTAGACAGAGAGCTATAACATGGACTATGACATCATAATAATAATATGCTATGATAACCAATAAAAAGAGAGAGTGCAAATTCTAGATTCTAATGCAAACTTCATTTGCTCATACCTTTCTTATACTTTACCAGATATTGATGATTTTTACGCTATTCATTTTATTTGTCAGTCGTCGAATCCGACTCGGCTGGGCAGCGTTTGGAAACTCCGCAGTGTCTTTTCGTCCAAACCGCAGTGTTTGAAGTCAAAAGTCGTTGACCAGTGTGTGTTGCCAGTGATGACATAAATATCGTAAATCTGTTTAAAAAAAAATATACCTCGTTGAGTTTCTTGCCGGATTCTTCTCAACAGAGGTTTTTCCAAACCGATGGTACACTTTTTTGACATTCATAAGTGCTTGTTATAGCCTAAATTGAATAAAGATATTTTGACTTTGACTTTGATACGGATCTGAGACGTGGGCGCTAACAATGGGCCTCATGAGGAAGCTCAAAGTCACTCAAAGAGCTATAGAGAGGTCTATGCTCGGGATTTCTCTGCGGGATTTCAGATTCTTCTGAAATAATGATATCTGCAGTAGAATTAAGGTTACCAACATAGCCCGAAGAATTACGAAACTGAAGTGGCAGTGGGCGGGGCACATAATTGCTCGCAGGACTAATGGCCGATGGGGTCAGAAGGTTCCCGAATGGCGTCCGCGGACCGGGAGACGAGCTGTCTGTAGGCCTCCAACAAGGTGGAGCGACGACCTGGTTAAGATCGCGGGATCGCGTTGGATGCGGAAAGCACACGACCGGTCTGAGTGGAGAGCCTTGGGGGAGGCCTATGCCCAGCTGTGGACGTCTTTCGGCTGACATGATTATGATGATGATGATGATTTGTTAGTTTTGTATCAGGTTATTTTTTTTTGTAATGTTGGGGGCAAACAAGCTGGCGGGTCACCTTAGGATTTTACGTTGACTTTTGGGCCACCTTGTACCACCTAGATTTTCCAAGCAAGATTGCCTTCTGTCGCCGTAAATCCAGTAGGCCTGATTAAATTTCCAATTCAGTTATTCATCCTGTATTCTGTTACATATTCCAGCGATGCATTATGCATGGCGGGAACCCGAATTGTGCGGAACGCACTGCGTTAATTGCTGGCGCTTTTGTTGTAAATCACGTTTAGATCTGATTGGTAGACTGATTAGGTTCCAATTGACACTTTACAGCAGTTAGTGGTTAGTTTTTTGCTAGAAATTTTAGTGGAAAATGGTACTGGCAACACTGCTTTGAAAAAAAGAAACTCTCATTTCAAATCAACATTTTATAAATAATTACACTTGAAATAATGTTTAATTTTGAGGTAACTACAAGCTTTTGCTCATAAATGTCCAAATGTCCATAAAAATCGTCATTATCGTCAGACGAGCGAAGTGAATAGTGGGCGGTTAACCTAAAAAATAAAATTGAAGAAGCGCTACATTTTATACAGTAATGTTGCATGCAAATTTAATTGTTGTCTAGTTATCATGTTTAAAAATGTAAAAATACTACTTACTAACGAAGGTACAAACTCACAAACTTACGCATTTATATTATACCCAATATTAATATCGGTGTTAATAGATTAAGTCAACGTATATTTTAAAATAAAATTTGCAGTTCAAGCTTCGATATTACACAGTTATATGTAAAGTTTGTCACCTGAGGCACTTTTACGTGACCGTTAATTAGCATGAAGGGATCGAAGGGTCGAACAGTTTTTACGTACCGTGAACTGCTTCAACTTTGCCCTCTGGCCCCAACATTGCCTGATTCAATTTAGAGTCGATAACTAGCACCCTTTTAGGTTTTTAAACTTTTATCGGGGGTAATAATAATTCCCGCGTAGACAAAAGTTTAAAACCTATAAGAGTGCTAAGTTATCGACTCTAAATCGAATAAGGCAATGTTGGGGCCAGAAGGCAAAGTTGAAGCAGTTTACGGTAGCTGTCTTGCACAAGTGTAGATTTATAGTTTACCATTTCCTTTTTCTTTTTCTGAATTAGGTATATTATGTTCTTCTTATTGAGAATCAGGAGCAACTATTGTTTTTTACGAAGAAAACACATGTCCCCGATTTCCCAAGCAATTTTTGTGTCTATTTAGTGAGGGAGGACCCATATAAACTGCATGAAAATGTCATAGAACAAAAATAGGGTCACTTTGGTATTCATTGAAGTCAATAGCGCTAATGATTCTGAGTCAGAAGAATCCAAAATTAATATAATGCTGGAAAAAGTAAAGTGCACACTGTTTTATCCATTGGTTAAGTTTATCTTGCGGATAAATGTGATGCCGTCTTAGTTTGTTTCGTTCGAATAGACGGATACGGCATCACATTTATCCGTCAGTTAAAATTAATCAATGGGTGGTGAAACAGCCCCTTAAAATAAAAAAACCCTGACTAGCGGGATCATGAATCAGCAAATTAATATTAATTTTTGATCCACGGTTGAAAACAAAACTAACAATAAAAAGTATCCAAGTACCCAGAATTTGGTAATTAGTGATCTTTTCACCAAAACTTCGAGTTTGAAATCTTTACGCAACATCGTGCTTGAACAGCGGCGGCCAATAGCTGTCGGAAATGTATTTCCCGCCAAAAAAAATAATGGACAAAATAATGCCACGTCACGATTGGTCCAAATTCTTTTCTTAGCCGCTCGTGAACCGCGCGTCATGTTACCAACAACTGACCGATGATCGGCAAGAATACGGAAACAAAAGTGGTTTTGTTCATTAAATTATTCTCGCATTTGCTTCGTCTTGCCAGATAGATTAAACTGTAGTGTTTGTTGTTTACTGTTTCTTTTAGTCGATTATACGACGACGAGACGGGTTACAGCACAAATCATCATCATCATCATTATCATCATCATCATCAGCCGGGAGACGTCCACTGCTGGACAAAGGCTTTCCCCTTAGAACGCCACAACGAACGACAACTTGCCACTTGTATCCACCGGTTGCCCGCAACTCTCACGATGTCGTCAGTTTACCTAGTGGCAGGCCTACACAAATATATATTGGAAAATGAAAATCAGCCCATCTCCCACAAACAAATTGAAACTTTTGGTTTCACTGTGAGCATACTGGCCCTATACTATGAAGAGCCAAATTTGAACTTCGTATCCTACCGTCCCGCTGACGTTAATATTATTTAATACGAGAGCGAGAGGGACGGTACGATAAGAACTTTGATTTTCAGATTTCGAAGCAGCCACCCTGTTTCATAATAGTTTACCAGTCATGCACATTTCTGAGGTTATTCGCCACGTTTGTCGGTTTATCCCCCTTTGGTTGCGGACTGTCCGCGGTAATCCACCATTAGTGGGCACCGTCCCGCGGATTAGCGAAGGACGTGGTCACCCTATTTAGTTATGCGACCATCTATTTCACGGGCGTGGGTGACAATGATTTCATTAAGTTGGCAGACGTTTTGAATTTATTATATTTTGAAATTGTATGCGTCGAAACTAACTTAGTTTTGGGTTTGAATAAATTTAATCAGTTGCCGTAATTGCTTTAAAGAAGTTTAAACTGAAAATAATTGCGATATTAAAAAGTAAACACGGTTATTTTTAGTCTATGATTGATTGTTTTATTATTAGCTTACAAAAAGCACTACTTAAGTGTCTTTGAACCTAGATTACCTATACTGATTTTACAAGACGAAACTGTACTAGACTGAGAAGAAAATTTAGGAACTGTAATAACTAGCTATCAGTACTTTCATTGTAGCATAGCGCGGGTGACATTTGATGCACGTTTAGTTTTACTCAAAAAAAGTTACTGCGGTCTAAATATATGGAAGTATATTTCAGTTGTAGCCTGAATATGACTGGCGTAAAATACTTGAACATAAAGAACTATGTCATACGAAATAAATTGAAGAATTTGGTCACAATACAAAAATCCTGTAAAGGGATATTCAGATCAATTTAGCCAACTAGGTACCTACCTGCCAAAGTATTCCGCATTAATTTTAAAACATCTTGTATAATAAACATGCGAAGACAGTTAATTTCTGATACTTTGGCCAGCAAGTTAAACTAATCAGACAGCTCACCTCGTCTTACAATGTTATACTTTACATCGGCAAGTTTAATTAAGCGGTTAACTGTTACTATATAAACGTGCTTTGTCCCCGTTTTGGATTGCGGTTCAAGTTAATAATCAGAGGCGGATTGACGACTTAAACTACATTTCAATAGAATCTGTCAATTTTCTAGACATTTAAGACACGCTAATATGGGAAAACTTAATTAAGTACGTATGTATCCCTGTTGATGAGATTATAATCTAAAAGGAATCAAAACCGAATAATAGTCACATCGCTAAGACCTAGGCAACCCGCTGTTCATATTAGTTAGCTGGAAGCGTCTACAGGATTGCCAGATTCTATTGAAATGGAGTTTAGGTCTAGTTATTATTTCAACCAGTCACATGGATTAGGTCACGCTTTTGACCACAAATGTAGTCTTTAGACTTAATGGCGAGGATGTAATAGTTTAGGTATATTTGGATCTAATATCGTTTGAAGATGTGTGAATGTCCACATTCATCCACATTCATTCGACTTCCAGGTCCGAAATAACAGATTTAAGCTAATTGTCATATTCTACTTACATTACACTTCCTAAATATGTTAGAAATTCTTTTGTTAATAGAGTTGATATATTTAACACATGTCTCTAAGAGTTCACGTCCCTAGTTAGGGATCAAATTGTTACTTAGTTATTATATACGTTACACATTCGCATGTTCATGCTAGTTTTCTGCCTATATAGGTATCCATAGTCTTTTAAAGTAATGTCACATTTTTAAATTATTACTTTACTTTATTAGATATTACTTTATTCCTAAGGTTTGGTAACTTTACTGGTTGGTGTATTTCTAAGTTTTCATTTGTAATCAGCCATATTGTACCGTTTGTACCCAAATAAACATTAAAACAAAACATTGTACTATTTACATGCGCAGTAAGTATTTCCATATAGTTGAACGAAAATGGGGTACGAAACGTATTGTTTTAAGTTTTTGAATAATTAATAAAATGTTTAAAAAATCTGTCTCATTATTTTCCATTATTTCTTTATCACAATTGATAACATTGATGACTATATACAGTTGTGGTCATATAATTAAGAACGATTTTTTATAGAGAAGATTTTTTCAAACTGACAAGTGTTACTAACTGTATGTATATTTTTGTACTTCTCTCGGTATCGTAAAACTTTTCCTTACTAGCGGTAAATTCATTTATACATATAATTGGCTAAAAAATAAATAGATAAACTTTATATATTACATCTAAACCTAGTATTACTACTTACTGGCTGGTCATATAATTAAGAACGCTGAATAGTTTATTTTTTATTCAAATTTAAATAGAGAACGGACCGCCGCTTTGTGGTTTTAAGTTATTATTTGAATAATTTTGGCGCCATTTAGTGCCGTAAAAGTCTTAAAGGCGATTGCTTCATATAAAAACAACGGGGAAAAATAAAAGTTGTGATAAATCTACAAGAAAAGTAATACTAAAACTTCGCGACAAGAATTGGTCGTATAAACACATAGCCGATCATCTGCAATGTTCAAAAACTATGGTTTTCCACGCCATAAAGCATTTTGCTACGTATCAAACTACTTCAAATGTTCCGCGTGTACCTAGACAAAGAAAGTCATCTCGTCGAGATGATCGAAATATCGTTCGTTTGGCAAAACAAAATTCTTTTAAAGGGTCTAATGAGTTGAGAAAAGAATATTTTGGCGAAAACAACCCTTCAGCAATCTCGGCACGCAGTATTCGAATGCGTATGGTGGAAGAAAAGTTGCACGGAAGGATAGCAAGGAAGGTGCCTATGTTGAAACGGTGTCATAGGCAAGCCCGGCTTGCATTTGCAAGAAGATATGAAAACTGGACAGTCAGACAGTTGAAAAACGTTCTTTTTTCTGACGAGACAAAAATAAATAGGGTATGTTCTGATGGCAAACGTTAAGTAAAACGGCCTCCAAATAAAGCATCCGACCCAAAGTACACAAAAGTAACTTTAAAGCATGGCGGGGGAAATGTATAAATTTGGGGATGTTTTTCTGGACATGGAGTTGGACCTGTTAGGCTGATAGAAAGAAACATGGATCAATTTCAATACAAAAACATACTGGAAGAAACAATGTTACCATATGCTGAAGGCGTGCTTCCGGTTATTTGGACATTCCAGCACGACAATGATCCCAAGCATACTTACCGTTAAGGAATTCCTCACATCGCAATCAGTTTCTGTCTTAGATTGGCCAGCCAACAGCCCCGATCTTAGAGCAATAGAGCATCTTTGGTGCGAAGTCAAGAAAAAAGTTTTCAAATCGACAGTGTGGCAATTTAAGAGAACTGTATGACGTATTCTTAGAAGAATGGAACTCTATCTCTCTTGCGAAATGTCAAAATTGATAGATTCAATGCCTCGCCGGTGTAAGGCAGTAATAAAAAGCCGTGGACATGCTACTAACTATTAATTTAGTTAAAATGTATTACATTGCTTTTTTTTTCTGTACAAACTTCACGTTAGTGTGATTTAGTTAATCTAAGTTTCAAATAAAAAAACTTTCGAACCGTTCAATAAATCGTTCTTAATTATTTGTCCAGCTTCATTACTATTTGAATTTGTTACTAAAGAGAATAAAAACAAAATTTGAAAAAAAATGTCAGTAATTTTATTCTTTATTCTAAATCCCGTTTGCTCTATTCATGTGGCTATTTCATAACGTAACTAGTTACTTCTAAGAAGGACCCACGACTACACATGACATGATTTAGTTAAAAATAATCTGGAACTTCAAATCGTTCTTAATTACATGGCCACCACTGTATATTAATTTTATATCAAATTAATCATAATTAAGATTACTTTTTAATCACGACAAAATATACCTAGTTGTGTTAAATATTTGTGATGTATGTGTATCTTAAAAAACATTGTAAAACTGTTTAAAAAATATATACCTTGTGGAATTTCTTACCAAATTCTTTCCAACAGAGGTTATTCCGAACTGGTGGTAGAATTTTTTTATATTCATAAGTGTTGTTATAGCGTAAATTGAATTAAGATATATTGACTTTGACTTTGATTAATTTAATTGAAATGATTAAAAATTATTTGAACAGAATATTACTGGTTTGCTAACACGAGAAATGACTAAAGCCCCAGGTCAAGATTAGTGGGTAATAAATTATTCTTTAACGCCTCAGTTTGTGCCGGACACCAGCCCTCTCCAACCGCTCGAGTTATAAATCCTCTACCACCTTAGGGTATAATTTACCCGCCATTTCGGTAAGGCAGGTTTGCGAAGGCAATAACTAACTTGTTTTGTGACTTGGGTCATGTTTCAATGTATTCATAATTTTCAGATCTACTAGCACACTTACATTGAATTGTAATTAGGACAGATAGCTCCCAGTAACCTTCTGCATACAATTGGACAAGGTCACCGCTCCCTACACTGCGCTTGCCGATCCGCAGTCTCCATTCGAGAACTTTTCGGCCCCAACGACCATCCGTTCTTCGTGCTAAATGGCCTGCCCATTGCCACTTCAACGAGCTGCCAACCGAAGCAACTGGAGGTCCTTGGGGGAGGCCTATAACAGTGGACGTCCTACGGCTGAGATGATGATATAAGTGCAGGTGGTAGGACCTTGTGCAAGGTCCGCCCGGATTGCTACCACCATCTTGCTCGCTAATCGTGCCGTGAAGCAGCAGTGCTTGCACTGTACTGTTTTGGCGTGGAGAGTAAGACAGCCGGTGAAATGACTGGCACTTGAGGTATCCCATCTTAGGCCTCTAGGTTGCCCCTGGTGTTGCAGATGTTTATGGGCGGTGGTGATCTCTTATCATAAGGAGACTCACTTGCTCGTTTGCCATACAGTTAAATAAAAAAAAGGTAATGTTTTAAACTTTTGTGATTTTCACTCATATGCAAAATACCACAAACGGGACTTATCACGCTTAAACACACGGATAATATTAACCTCGACGTTTCAACCACATTCCGTGTGTTATAGCGTGATGAGTCCCGTTTGTGGTATTTTGACTGAGATGATGATGATGACCGCTCCCAGCGCATACCTACTATTATCGTCCTTTTTCCTCACACTTTGTTATGAAAATTTTCATTGGATTTAAAATCTTAAGGTCAGATTTATTTTGACAGCTGAAAATGAGAATGAAACTGATCGAACCATTATAAAGCAGAAAGCAAATAAAAAAATGTTAGGTACCATTATATTACTTTTTATAAAAAATAAGCATTACTTAAAAAAAAAAATTAAATGTTTTGTTTTGTTTTATACCTTTTATTTATGAATTGTTGTTTTGTTGGATTGTCATTCAATCTCTTTCTCTCTTCTCAGTGTTTGTCTTGCGCAGTGCCTTAGTGTTTAACTGTTATATTGTGTACGTTTGACACTCGCTAAAATAATGTAAACCTCTAAAAATGTCAGTATATTAAATTATGTTTAAGCACAGACTGAAAATTCTTATATCTGGAGACAAATCAAGAAGCCCTTTGAAACTAGATTTTAGGTTGCGTTTTTTAGGTTCCAACGTGTCAAGCTATTGAGTACAGTTTCAGCTCAACAAAGGGCTTTCTAGCCCTTGAAATAGGAGCGCAGCCGCGGAGTATAAGCGCGGTAAGTGTTACTACACGGTGTGGACGCAAGCGGATTGAACGAAAGTATTTTAAGGTACCTAGTATTAGTGGCGAAGCGTCTATAGAACCCCATTCTCATCGGCTTGCCCAATATTTACATAACCTGACCTGACCAACAAAAAGTTGGAAAACTCCCGACTTTCTCTCATCAAAGTTCAATATCTCAAAAACAGCTGTGATACGTATACCTATTTAGTAGGTTTCAAGTCTTATATTATCTAAGGTTTCAATCCACTTTTCTTCTTAAAATAAAAAAGTAAACCGCCGTAACAATAATTTAAAACAATTTCTTTGCTCACCCGCGGCCTTGTTCATATTATGATGTCTGTGATGGATGATAGCTAAGTTTATGCAAGATATGCGTGTTCATGCAGTTTGTCCACCTCCAGACTGTAAGAACACACACAAGTCACACAAACCTATCACCACCACCACACTACACTGACGCGTTTCGAACTCAACCGGAGCTCATCTTCAGAGCAACACACCGTACGTCATGCTATCAGATGTTAAATGAATACGCATATCTTTCATAAACGTAGCTATCATAAGGTCGCGGGTGAGCAAAGATGGGCCTCCGCAAAGTAACGCCTGATTCAATAAATTATGTAAAACGCTGTTTTCTAACTAACATATAAAGAGCCACTGTCATGCATACTGGAGCACAGGCCCAGTTTTACGACAGCGGCTTTATTCAGCGGCGCGATCGCTTCTGCAGTAAGTGCCATAATGCATATCTAGAGTGCTTTGCGCTTTACTGGCGGTGCTTTAAACGACAGTTGATATATTGTTCTACTGAGCTTTCGAAAAGCTTTGGCTCAAAGGCAAGAAGGAAAAAAAACGGAAGATTTGGGGCTACTTTCTACATTCATTGATAAATTTTACTGACAGATATCTGTTTTGGCATTTTTGTTTGTTTTGTCCAAATAAAAAGAGATGGCATCACATTTATCTGTCACATAAAATGTATCTATGAGCGGTAAAACAGGCCTTAAGCGTGTAACAGCCGCAAATACACCTTTGCATTCATAATATCAGTAGGATAAGATTTTGTTTTCCCTTATGCAACAAACAAACAAACAAATGGGTGGATAGATTTTGATGCACATTTATTAATCGAGATGGTTTCATTAAGGGGCTGTTTCACCATACATTGATTAGTGTTAACTGCCGGTTAAATGTGATGTCGTCTCTATTTGTTTTGTTCGAACCGACGGAGGCGGCATCACATTTCACCGTCAGTTAACACTAATCAATGGATGGTGAAACAGCCCCTAAATGTAATGGATGTGGTCTTATAATAATTAGATACTAGTGTAGTCAAAGCGATAAGGTGAGATATGACGTTTTTTGCAAAATCCATAACTAACCTCAAAGTCAAAAACATTTTTATTAAATTTAGGCTATAACAAACACTCATGAATGTCAAAAAAAATCTACCACCGGTTCGGAAAAACAGTTGTTGAGAACAATCCGGGTAGGTACTTTGACCCATTGGAGGGTTACTTTGGCCCACATAAAAACCATATAAAAACTTAAAATAAAACGTAAATTAAAAACATAAAAATGTTATCGATCAATTAACACCAACCACATGGCAAAGAACCATATTCTCAAAGCAATAATAAAACCATGACTGAGTATGGGCCAAAGTTATCCTTCAGGGCCAAAGTACCCCGACCTTACGGCCTTGTACGACCTTGTTTGTAAACAGATTTACAATATTATTAAATGATATCTTACAACTTACACTTACACTTACACTTACTTATAACACAACTTTATTTTTAGCACAGTAGGTTCGCTATTTGAAGTAAGGGATCGCCAATGCGGATCGGAATTATTTCTGTCCATGATATAATCATAGACTTTATAATACGCCTAAGATATTAATCTGTTCTTGACAATAGATTTGAATTTTACATGTATTTAACAAAGAAAGTTAGATTAGATTTTTTAGAAAAATATGACTGTCCATTGGAGGACAATTTTGCCAGTGTCTAGTAGGTTTTGCCGATGTACAGTAAAAAAATCTAGAAAACGAAATATAGAGAGGTAATGGTGGATGAACGATGACAGCGTGAATCCAAAAGAAAGTTTTTTAGAAAAATATGGCTCTGTCCATTGGAGGACAATTTTGCCAGTGTCTAGTAGGTTTTGCCGTTGTACGGTAAAAAAAATCTAGAAAACGAAATATGAGAGGTAATGGTGGATGAACGATGACAGCGTGAATCCAAAAGAAAGTTTTTTAGAAAAATATGGCTCTGTCCATTGGAGGACAATTTTGCCAGTGTCTAGTAGGTTTTGCCGTTGTACGGTAAAAACAATCTAGAAAACGAAATATGAGAGGTAATTGTGGATGAACGATGACAGCGTGAATCCCAAAAGAAAGTTAAACATGTGGATTTTTTTGATGTCTCTGTGTGTGTCAGTGTCATGTCAATGTCATTTGTCAAATTTGTTTATTTTTTAATTTATCTATTAACAATGACTGTGAAGTATGTATTAAGTAATCGATTTTTATTTTCGTAAAAACATTTTTATTATCATTTAACGAATAACTTAAGTATCAGGTAGTTCATATCAATGATATTAATAAATATGTTCATATTAATAAAATAAATAAACTGAGCCCTCTGTAGAAATTAATGGAAATAAAAAAAACACGGCGTGTAACATCATCGTTGTCTCAGATGATGAAATTGTTTCATGACTAAAGTTAATGCCTAGATTTTACATACTAGTAACTTAACTAGGTATAAATACAATAATGCCTGTTATATTCTATTGGGGTATTAGCATTATGCAGGAACAATAAGTAATACCCTGGGCTTTAGCTTGTGGTCTAGAGACATGCAGCGTCTATGAGCAAGGTGGTACGGTCGATTGGTGCAAGTCAGAACCGGCAGAGTTATCTCACTAATATTATTAATGCAAAAATTTGTAAGTCTGTTTGTACAGTTTTTCATCAAGTTTAAACCATTAGATTAAATTCGGTATACAGATGGTTTGAATCTCGGAGAAGGAGATTATAATAGTTTTTATCCTGGAATACGGCACAGGACGGAGTCGCAGGTAACGGCTAGTAAGATATTCAGTCAGAGGTGGTGACGCAACGTGGTCACGCCGATTTGCCCCCTATGTAGTTTTCTAGGAAATGCGGCCCAAGCCCTCTCATTCTGAGAGGCTTGTCTATATTGTGTGGCTTATGAAGGCCGAGATGATGGTAGAGTAGAGTTAAACTTTTTTCTACAAGAGGGGGAAAACGAGCATGCGAGTCACCAGATGGGAAGTAATCACCGCCGCCCATGGACACCTGTCAACACGAGGGGAACTTCTGGAATAACACATACTATAGGCTACATTCATTAATTCATTTCGACAAGATAAAGTTGAAAATGTAACCACTAGGTGTGATGTAGATATTTTTTTACTGGTGTTCCAAAGAGCAATGACAACGGAGTAAACTTCGCGAACTTCCACGGGAATTTTGTGTATTCTCGCAATTTCAATTCGATTCTCACACCTAAAGCTTACGCGAGAAAAGCAGCAGAAAAAGGCTACTTGAACATAAAATTTTACTATTCTTCTTTGTCGGTGTATTTTGTTAATAGTTTATAAAAGTCCTTATGCACTTTATTTATCAACTGTGTCAAATTTGTGTTAATATGGGTTTTTTCCCATTTGTTTTCATTTCTTATGCTCATAAAACTTATCTTTAAAATATATTGGCAGTGTCATTTTTTAACTACTCAAGTTTAATTACGATATTACCTATGTGGTACTGAAACATCGAAAGCTCATAATTTAAGTTAATCAAATAACGATCTTCATCCGGCATTAGATAAATATGCCTAATATTGACAGCGCAATGATATCGATCGTCAGTGTCATATCACCGCTCCCGCTAGTAAATTACCCCACAAGCAATGTAAAACAATCGTAAATATTGAATGAGCTGCTTACTTTGGGATAGATGCAGCTGTGCCCAATAACTTTGCTAGAAAATGCAGCGATACTTGCGTTGAACTACGGCAGTATACTGTGTTGGTACGAGGGTCCACGTGAGACAACGGACGGGGACAAGGCAAGTTTACGAAATTCATGAACCAATGAGGTCCGCTGGTAGGTGTAATATCGCTAAATAGCGTTTGTAAAGTAATTTGACATTACAGCCTTGCTTGTGGTTGGCTCATTTAGATAAATCGATTCCAAAGTTGACACCAATGTCAAAGTTGGCAGACGGACCTTAGGGTAGTAGCGCAGATTAGGCAGTCACAGAATTTTACCCTTATCAATAAATAAATAAATATCACGGGACAATTCACAACATTTGACCTAGTCCCAAAGTAAGCTTAACAAAGCTTGTGTTATGGGTACTAAGCAACGGATAAATATAATTATATAGATATAGACACATACTTAAAGACATATTAAACACCCAAGACCCGACATTCGTATTTTTCATACAAACATCTGCCCAGACACGGGAATCGAAACCCAGGACCTCAAGTTTCGTAGTCAGGTTCTCTAACCACTAGGCCATCTGGTCGTCTCTAAATTATTATTATTCCTTATTATTCCTCATACTCGTAGTACAGTCACCAGCACCAATATCTGAAAATACGAAACGTGCATAAAGATCTGATACGACTCTATTTTTAGGGCTGGTAGGACGGGTCAGATATTTTTGCACGCTCTGCTGTGGCAGATATATTAATGCAGGTGACTGTACCACCAACAGTTCAATATCGACAGACAAGTCAATGAGATAATTATACTTATTGTTTTATTTCCGATATAGAAAAAACCGGTCAAGTGCGAGTCGGACTCGCGCACCGAGGATTCCGTACAAATTACTAAAAATATTTTTATTATATGATGTGACTAAAAATTTACACTTTTCGCAATTTTTCCTTTATCTGTGCTATAAGACGTTGCTTCGTACCAAATTTAAAGATTCTGAGTTCACGGGAAGTACCCTGTAGGTTTTGATTCCCTTGCGTGTCGAAAATTTGCAGCATAAACGGCTGTATCTTGTAAATGCGTTGGTTTAGAAGTTTGCTTTTTTCATAGCTCCAAGGGACGGTATAGACCTGAGTATCTGATATGAATTTCAGCTTGATACTTCCACGGGTTCCTGAGAAAAGGGTCTTGACAGACGAACAAAAAGTGATCCTATAAGGGTTCCGTTTTTTCCTTTTGAGGTTCGGAACCCTAAAAATTGTAAAGCATTTATTCGGTCGACTATACCGTCGATATCGATCATATTAATATGCTGACTCAACTGTAGTGTCGTGGGCCAGCCAATTAAGTCCTGCAATCGATACAGTCAGTTAAGGAATGTGTCAAAACCAAATAAATCACTATTATTGTTACTTAGAAAACTTGGTTTATCTTGGTAAACCGGAAAAAGCTAAAAGTTTTCAAGTAAAAAGGTTCATTAGGTGCACTTAAATATTTTAATTTTATCTATATTGTTATTTATTTACCTAGTATAAATGGTTATAAAATACGGATAACCCTGGATTAGTTGTGACAGTTGCTTAGATTTTGACACTATACTTAACCCTGGGTTAACGTTAACTTGAAGTTATTTAGTCCGCGCAAACCCACCCAGTGAAAATTGATTTTATTTTGATAATTTCCAAGTATAAGCCAATGAGATTGAAAAGTATATCCAACACTATTTAAACTTTTGATTTCTCTGGAACTATTTTTATTCGTTGTGCTGGTGTTTCGTAGAGCGTAGCTTTTGAGATTAAGTTCACTAGATTATGGTTGCCACCGGCTGGCAAACAACTAATATAAAAAAAAACTTGGGAACATTAGAGTCTGTAACCGTAACGCAGATTATGCGTTTCGGTTTTAATTGTCTAAAAGTTTCTGGCCCTATACTAAGAAGAGTGCAAAATTCGAACTTCGTATCGTGCCGTCCTGCTGAGGCTTATATTATTTAGCACGAGAGTGAGCGGGATGGTACGATTACGACCTTCGATTTGCGAATTTCTCAGGTGTTCTAGCTAGAAAAACACGCTTCTTCTTCGTATTTAGATTAAGACTATTGAAAATTGTAATACAATACAATACAATACCATTAGTCTTTAATGAACACCAACACATAAGTAGTAAGCAGTAATCATATTTGCTATTTTATATTAAATTTGCTTGTACAATACCTCATGACAGCTTTTCCTTACCTAGCTGCCATAATTTTAGCCAATCTGAGGGCGTATTGCCTAAGGTTTCAGACGCTCGCGATCGCAATCAAATGACAGATTTCACATACGAACTGTCAGAAACGTTAGGCGATACGGCTTCTAGTCTATCTGTGTTTAAAAGCAGTCAATGACTTGGGGTTTTCTACATGTTTTTTTTCATATTCTCATTGGCACAAAGACCAAAAAGTTTCACTAGCACTTTGATCAACCAGCAATTGACTACGTCCAGGCCTATTCAATAATGTACTTTTATAATGGGGTTAGAAGGCAGCCCTGTTCAAGTCGCATAGGAATGAGTTGTTTCCTCTCAACGATGCTTTAACTTTCAAGCTTCACAATCCGCGCATTACTGCACAATCAAAGTTGCAGTAACTGAAACTTTAAACTTTCCGTTTGAATATAAACATCAGGCGCTTTGAACCTCTGGAGAAAATAATGTTATAATGAAATGAAACTAAGGTATTCCATCCGACTGTTTATAAATATCGTATGTTCAGTTGTAGACGTCTTCGGGCTGAAGATGATGATGATGACTGTGACAATGCGGGCTTTAACTGATGATTGTTTTTTTTCTTTATGTTTGTTTGGTTGAATGATTGTTTCGTAGTAACTCTTTAATGCAAATGGTATTTTTGATACGTGTGTTGTTGAGTCAGGGGGTTATGTCGACCATTTTAACAAAAATTGAACATGGCACAATGTTCTTTTCTATACCTATAACATCTAAAGGTGAAAAATACCAATTTAAACTATTGAATTTTCAGGAAAATCATGAAGTTAATTAACCTACTTCAAAGTAAGACCATTGCAATAAGTTTTCTGAAGTATGTAAAAGTAAAGTGAAAACTTTTAATACTAACTCAATATTTTTTATTGAATAACACAAATCAGCAGTAGAACTAAGGTTACCGACATAGCCCGAAGAATTGCGAAACTGAAGTGGCAGTGGGCGGGGCACATTGCTCGCAGAACTGATGGCCGATGGGGTCAAAAGGTTCTCGAATGGCGTCCGCGGACCGGGAGACGAGCTGTCGGGAGTGTCCAACAAGATGGAACGACAACCTGGTTAAGATCGCGGGATCGCGGTGGATGCGGAAAGCACACGACCGGTCTGAGTGGAGAGCCTTGTGGGAGGCCTATGTCCAGCAGTGGACGTCTTTCGGCTGACATGATGATGATGATGAACACAAATCAGTAGGAACAATATATTTATAAAAAATGCAGGGTAGTTAATAAGCAGCCTTATCGCTCAAAAGCAATGTCTTCCGTACAACCATGTAGAGAAGCTAATAAAATTACGTCAAAAGTGCCTAAGTGGTGGAAATGAATATTCAGGAGAAACGAAAAACAATAAATTTAAATAATCAAAAACCCGACTGCCTTAATATTGAATGTTTGAATAAAAAAAAAATTTAAAACTTACAATTTGGCGCATTTACCCAAAAACCGTATGTGATAAAAAAAAATAGGAAATATAATAAACAAAGCAAAAAAGAACACAGAAAGACTGGAAGACAGAATTAAGATAGCAGTGACAAATTATTTGCCACTGCCATAATGCCTCGACGACTTATAAAAAATAGATAAATTACTTAAAAAAAATAATAATCATATAAGCAAGACAAATAGAAGAATCTTTGCACATGAACGACTGTAAGATACTACAGCCGTTCCGATCAAACGGAACCAACCACCCAGAAACGAAATACGATCACGTGGAATGTTCGAAATGTTTTACCTTAAGGAGTCCACTGTTTGAACTGGAATATATTGGAAAAGTTAACAACTCGGTACGGCTTGCACTTGTATCTATTGTTGAGCAAAAGTCCAATCGGTAAAGTTAAATTGGAGATCACTATCGTGGATTTGAATGTACGATCTCCTTTGTCTATGGAGAAGAGTCCGGATACAGGTGGGCTAAGAAAACGAGTTCAGGCTTACGAACGTATAGACGGGGATGAAGATATCTGTATCCATCAAAACCTAAATGTGAAATGAGAGCCAAGTTCAATATTATGATATATGCCGCGATTGTTGACTTTCACGACAAAAGAAGTGCGATCTAAATGGGTGCCAAGTTCATTGGTCAGTACTGAAATTTATTTATAACAATATGAAATACTTTGTAACAACTTAAAATATAATATCTTATTATAACTTAGGATAATATATTGAAGCCTAAGGTCGGACTTGGCTAGTTCTCATATACGAATTATTATTAAGTACCTGCTAAAACAGTCATGGTAGAGCCCTATATGTTCGATGCCTAGTTACTAACAGCAAGCCAATTTATCGGAAGAATAAAATAAGAACTTCTTGCTCGCTAATCCTGCCGTGAAGCAGCAGTGCTTGCACTGCACTGTTATGTTTCGGCGTGGAGAGTAAGACAGCCGGTGAAATTACTGGCAGTTAAGGTATCCTATCTTAATACCCCTGGTGTTGCAGATGTTTATGGGCGGTGGTGATCTCTTACCATCAGGAGACCCACTTGCTCGTTTGCCATCCAGTTGAATAATAAAAATAAAATAAAAAAATAAAAAAGCTTTACGACTTGCGAAGGCTATAATATATAATTTAAAAACCTATAGGGTAGGTTAGGTTACCTTAATAACAATCCTGAAGTATTTTTGTAGTTTAAAAAGAAATCGGTCGTTCATATTAAACTACTGGGAAATAAGTAATTTGGGTTTTTTTTTTAGCAAAAAATTAGAAAACCGTATTTGAGAGTCATTATCTTTGTCCTCAACTGGACAACAGTTGAAGCGAAATTCATCATTATATGTATCTTTGTTTGTTTTACCTCATATATCAACAGTTACAATCATGTTTAAGTTACCGAAATTCATGTATTAACCATCGACATCTATGAACTAAAATAATTTCTTTGCTCACCCGCTACCTTAAACAAAAAGGTCTCGAGTGAGCAAAGAAATTCTTTTACTTCATTGATATGGAGCTCCGCTAAGTAACGCCTAATTCAATAAATTATCGACATCTATGTATGGACTGCATGTTTCTTACATCAAAACGGCGCACAAAATTGGTTCACAACGCGGATTTGTGAACCTTTCACTATAGTTTGAAGACGTCCGTGACAGGGGTTGTGTCAAAGTAATATTGATGATTGATGCGCCACCGCGCTTTGTTCCAAACAGCCAGTCTAGTGCCGTAAGATACATAGATGTCAATGGCATCTAATACTAACATACAGGTTCCCTATACGTCCCACTGCTGGGCACAGGTCTCCTCTCAGAACAAGAGGGCTTGGGCCATAGTTCCCACGCGGGCCCAGTGCGGATTGGGAACTTCACACGCACCATTAAATTGCTTTGCAGGTTTGTGCAGGTTTCCTCACGATGTATTCCTTCACCGCAAAGCTCGTGGTAAATATCAAATGTAATTCCGCACATGAATTTCGAAAAACTCAGAGGTGCGAGCCGGGGTTTGAACCCACGACCCTCTGCTTGAGAGGCGATAGGTCAAACCACTAGGCCACCACGGGTTTTTTAGGTTCCTAATACCTTGGCCAAATTTCATAGCTCGCAATATATTGCCTCTACCTTGTTTATATCTTTAAGGAATTTGTATGTTAGTAAAGAGACATATGTATTTATTTAAAACAGCTTCTAGTAATTCAAAAAGAGTACAACGAAATCCTGGGTGATTGGTATATGACCACGTTTCTAGGACAGCATTATGTTCAAACCACTGCTTTAGCATGTGCTTAAAGATTTTTAATAAGTTACCTAAAAGTTTAAAAGAGCTACCTCTAAATAGATTTAAAAATGAACTAACAAAGATCTTTTTCAAAAATGTTATTATTTATACTTAATGTAAAAGAATTCTTCTCCCAAGATATGTTTTAATAATATTTAGTACAAAATTAAATAGCAGAATAAGTTACTTTATTGTCACATACCACCTAAGAACACCGATGTACCTAGTTATTCTATGCAAATAAACATTCTATTCTATTCATATTCCACAATGTATCGTTTACAACCAAAATTTTCATTTCTCATAAAATAATTTATTTCAGTAGCATGTACAGCCCCACAACTTTACGATTTTAAAGTCGTAAGACGAACCCAAAATTAAATTACAAATGGCCGTTAACAAGATATCTGCCCCTTAAAATACACAGTCTATCCACCCCCAAAGATGCTTCCAAATGCCTTGCACGTGCGGTCATTGACTCGCATTTAAAACTCCCCTAGATTCGATTCGCGATTGGATCCCATGTAGAGTGCAGGGCAAACACTTGGCGCACGGCAGCACTGTTCCTTGATCAGGTCCCCAATGATTGCTGCTTTGATGCAATATTTCTCAAGTGACGATAAAGTCGATGCGTGTTTTTAGGGTTCCGTAGGGTTATAGGATCACTTTGTCGTCCGTCCGTCCATCGGTCTGTCAAGAACCTTTATCTCAGGAACGGGTGGAGATATCGAGTTGAAATTTAAACCAGATATACTCAACAGTCACTTGAAGCTGTAAAAAATCAAATTTTTAATATAACATAAAATATATATACGGCTTTTTATGCCGCAAAAAACGTATATTTCAACACTCTCAAGGGAATCAAAATTAATAATAATAATAATTTATTTCAGAATACACTTTTTACATAGTGACAGGTATTGTCCTTCAGACTCCGAATTAGGCGAAGCCTGTATCTCGGTAGTCTGCGAGTGTGGATTTACAACATTTACATTAGTGTTAAGTAAAATAAGAAAGAGAGGTAGAGAGGGAGGATTATAGGGTATAATGGACGACCGGATGGCTAAGTGGTTAGAGAACCTGACTATGAAGCTTGAGGTCCTGGGTTCGAATCCCGGCCGGGGCAGATATTTGTGTGAATAACACGAATGTTGGTTCTCGGGTCTTGGATGTTTAATATGTATTTAAGTATGTATTTATCTATATAAGTATGTTTATCCGTTGCCTAGTATCCATAGTACAAGCTTTGCTTAGTTTGGGACTAGGTCAAATGGTGTCAAGTGTCCCATGATATATGATATATTTTTTTAATTTCGGTTTACCTAGAACTATAAAATTTGGACTGGATATTCATAAATGGGAGCGCCAAAGTTCGCATACTCTTCGCTAGTCATACCGTAATTTTAGTCCGAATTTTTCTAAAAATTTTAAATGGTCATCCTATAGAAAACTATAGGTTAGGTTAGATTTTTTTTATAACATTCTGAACAATTATTGGATTCAGTGAAGAAAGTGTTATGACAAACGATCTTTCTGACAAACATTACATTCGGACTTACAATAAGTATGCGAGCCGATATGGACCCGTCATCGGTCCGTTGCCGGCCTTTTAAGAAAGTTTAAGCGCGTGGCGGGCTTCAGCAAGGCTTAAGCGATCGGTTGTTTTATGCGACTAACGTTGCGTTATATATCCGGTCGTCAACACATTACATTACATTTTATTATTATATCCATTGTAATCACGCGAGCAAAGCCACAGGTAAGGCTAGTAAATACAATAAAAGATCACTTTACTTTGGTATTTTCATTCCTTAGATCAACGTAAATAGGTACAATAAGCACTCGCAGTACACATTTTGCAATCAAATCAAAAACCGTAGAGCTGAGCTGAGGGCCGACTTCGAAATTCGAAAATCGAAGTACGTATCGTACCGTCCCTCTCACCCTTGTATTAAATAGTATAAGTGTCAGAGGGACGGACGGACTTTGATTTTCGAATTTCGAATTTCGGACTAGCCCCGCTGAGGCTTTATTCTCTAATGCACTTGGAAGCTCTATCGTTTTTGCCACTTCTTTTTGTAACATGGTACAAGACGAGGGTAGAAAGAGGTGGTGAATGCGACGAGAACGTCAGCGTAGACAATACGGCCTCTGGCCCAGTACTACGAAGTGCAAAATTGAAACTTCATATCTTGCCGTCCTGCTGACGCTTACAATATTTTATACGAGAGAGGGGGACGGAACGACACGAACTTCGATCTTCGAATTTCGTTGTAACCCTGCTGTTCTATCCGCCATTCCTTTGACCGCCATCCACATGACGTAACACTCAATTATTTTGCAAAACCTTCCGTCTTGTTAATACAAAGTGCAGAATCAAATCTACCTGCTACAAAACAAAAGTCAATCCATTTCGGTCTGAGACAATACGGCTTGGGCCCTCAGTCGCTCGTCACAGTAGGGAGAAGCTAAACAATAGGTTAATGCCATGTGTAATTTCACAGAACAATACGAAGGGCGTTGAAAAACCCCCATATTGTCATTTCAATGGTTACTGACTTTGCTTAAACAGCTAAGAACGTCGACATCTTTTATATAGACTGCATGTTTCTCACATCAAAACGGCACACAAAATTTGTTCACAGCGCGGATTTGTGAACCTTTCACTATAGTTAGTTGACGTCCGTGACAGGGGTTGTGTCAAAGTAATATTGATGATTGATGCGCCGCGCGTTTTGTTCCAAACAGCCAGTCTAGTGCCGTAAGGTACCACCAGCCAAATAAGTGGTCTATCCATTTTAAGCAAGTTCCTATCAATTGAATATGTCGCTAAAGTCGAACTTTCAAGTTGACAGACACGTCTATTGGCATTATTGTTTTATGACATGCAAACGATTATCAACTTTAGCTTGTGCGACGGATTTTATCTGCACACGCGCCCGCAGGCGCGTGCCAGCTCCGTACAGCCGCGACATCTAGCGTGTCATAGATCAAACAAGCTGTCGCCTAAGAGTGGGTTTACAACCATACCTCATCTAGTAGCAAAATAATCCATCCAACCTAGCCTTAGATACGTCCAATGCTGGGTACAAGATGGATGGATGGATGGATGGATGGATGGATGGATGGATGATGATGAGACTGAGAGGGTTTGAACAGTTACCTGTCACACTCAGGGTTTGAACTCGCTAACTGCTTGTGAGGCCCTACGGCCTATGCCACCAGGCTACTACGGCTTGCATTACTGCAGGAATGTACTTATGCGTTATTGGTATATACTACAAATCGTCCCTCGCGTCCCCACCGTGCCCAGCCCCATCCCCCCGCTGTGACCACGAGATGTTAGCAAACATTCCTCCCGTTCCATTAACTAATTGTTAATTATCTCCCCTGCTTCCCCTCAACGATGACATCTTGATGGAGACGTCGAATTAATTTTTTTCAAAAGGGGAAACACGGGATATACCGTCTTGCTAATTTTTGAGTGCCCGTGATCAAGTTTTAACGATGTTTTTCCGCTAATTATTTTTTGCACCGCTGTAATGGCTGCGCTGTGTTTTGGTTGTGAAGTCAGTAAAAAAGTTAGGGGTTGTATCGAATATTCGAGCGTTTTGACCGCTCAGTTAAACGTCATTACCATCCCAGGTTTATTAGCATAACGGAAGGACTAGTGGCAAGAATTTTGAAGACGCTACATTTTGCTTTAGTTCTTTTGTTGTTTTGAGCATCAATAAAATAAAATCAGCCAAGTGCGAGTCGGACTCGCGCACGAAGAGTTCCGTAACATCTATACAACATTCATTAGATTAGCAAAAAACGGCAAAAAATTACGTTTGTTGCATGGGAGCCCACTTTTAATATTTTATTTTATTCTGTTTTTAGTATTTGTTATTGTAACGGCCACAGCCATATATAATCTGTGATGATATGATATCAATCGTCTAACTATAACAGTTCATGAGATACAGCCTGGTGACAGACGGACGGACGGACAGCGAAGTCGTAGTTGGGTTCTTAGTTAGTTGGGTTTCCGTTTTTATCCCTTTTACAGAACCCTAAAAAAAACATAATGCCGATACCGCGAATGAATTAACTTTTTTAAAACGTCCTAATTTCCATTGATCCACTCATTTAACATCCTGTATATCTGCACATTAGGTATGGAGGATAAATAAAACTGGTCTTTCCAAAACCCTCGACATTTCTCTAGCCGCAAAACTCACTCATCTGTGTGCACTCGTCTATTTAAATAAGACTCTTTCTGAGGGCCCTATCGTCCCCAAAAAGGTTCTGCAGTCATTGACCCCACGTACGGCAAGCGTACCTAATGCTTTTAGCCGAATGAGACCTGCCTGAAAAGTTAGGTGCTTTCAGGATTAACTATGTCGAAATATACATAATACGTACCGGCATTTAGTTTTGACAAAGTATGTATGTGAGATTGTGTAAAAGGAAACAGCCTTTTCGAATGAATAAAAAAAATATGCTTTAAAATTGAAATGAAATTAAAAATTAACAGCAAAGGAAAAGAGACATGTAGCAATTTGGCTCACCCGACTGTAACTCAATTCAAACTCTTCTTCTCCATTCCACAGAAATCTCCAGTCATTTGATCTGCTCTCTTAATCTATGTTATGTATGGAGTTCGTCCGGCAATTTTTTTCTCGTGGAACAAGTTGGTGGCACTACCAGTAACAAAGGAAACCATCGCACATTGACTCACACGGTAGCAGCGCATTATGGATACCGTGCCGCCGCGCGCGGCAATCCGAACAAAACACAGGAGGGCTACTACGAAACTCGAAAATCGAAGTTCGTATCGCACCGTCCCTTTCACTCGCCTATTAAATGCCATAAGCATCAGCGGGACGGCAACACGAAGTTCGAGTTTTGCACTCCGTAGTATAGGGTCAGGTTTGCCGCGTTCGAGCAATGATTAATAAGGTTACCTTTAATAAACATTTTTTTTATGCTAGCGCGGCGGCCACGCGAAGGCGATCCGCAGCTTTACATCGATCATTCGTCTACAAGATTCATCTACATTCCCACATTGTATGTTGTTATGTATGTTACGTAGATAAAGTTATGTTTAGGACTTAACAAGGGTATTTCTTACGTCCACCCAATAAGTACTTACGGATCAGAAATTTCACACATAACATTGAATTTCAGCACAGGTTTACCTAGGTTTAGGTTATCCTTCACCGTAATTTAAGCTCATGATACTTTTTTTTTAATTCCAATGTAAATGTAAAGGTTGCCTGGAAGAGATCGCTCTTAAGCGATAAGGCCGCCTATTGCTCACCTTGTAATTTTTTTTCTCTGTGTATCTGTTTTCTGTATCGCTTACTATGTCTGGTGTACAATAAAGAGTCTTTGTATTGTATTGTAAATTCATTCATGAGTGTATTATGGTTACCTACGTCCATGACTGTATTGCTGTGACACAGCTACTGCAAATGTAATTAGCAATTGCTGTGATAAGTTTTTTGACCCCTGAAACTGGGTCAGTCCTTGTAATATTCGCCAAATGGCATTGTATTGGAATTGAACATACTAACTCCTTCATTTGGTTTTAACTGGGATGTTTTTGATTGACAGCCAAGTGGATCTCGGAATCGAACACGAAGAGTGTGTGTGAGTACAGTGGTCATAATAACACAAGTCATTACAAGTATTAGGGTCAGATTGTCGATGGAATCATTTAGGCACGGAACCCTAAAAATATCATAGAGTTTATCGACATATTCTTATTTTTCACCGACTTCGAAAAAGGAGGAGGTTATCAATTCGGTTGCATGTTTTTTTATGTTTGTTTATTTTTTGTCATTTATGAACCGATTTGAATTTTTTTTTGCGTTCGTCTAGGAATGTCTTCAATTAGGTCCCATAAGCAGCAAATCAGGATCTGATAATTGGATCTTAAGGAAATCGAGGGAACTCTTCAAATGTTGCAGAAACACCTATAGTAAATTGGATACATTTAGTAGTAACTCGTGCATTTGCTACTGAAAATCATCATTTGGTGAAGTGGAACTGATGATGAAGACCACAGTTGACCATCGGAGTAACTACTCGATAACGAGTATTTCACGGGTTACATTTTAATTACTTTGACACAGTCGCTAAGCAATTTACGCTAAGCATATGGTAAAACGGGTGGTGAAGCACCAGGACTCCTCAATAATGAACGTCTCTGCATCGGAAAAAGCAATCTTTCGTAAAAGGAGACGAGCAGTTGATATTAAACTATTGTATCTTAGATTATTTAGGTACATTAAAAAGCATGAAAAAAAAATATAACAAAAAATTTAACCGACTACAAAAAACCATGAAAATATTTTTGTACCAGTCTGAAGTCAGTCGGTGCCTCAGCACGAACCAGCAGGTCAGGAGTGGACCTATAGTCATCTACCTCACCTAGGCACTTTATATTGGGCTTCAATCACTCCTGCTGGCTCGTGCTTAGGCACCGACTGACTTCGGTTCGACTGAGTCAGGTAAATTTTTTGTTATAATTTATTTATTTATAGGTATTTTATGTACGTAAAACATGCTTAAAAAACAAAATACCATCGTATCAAATGCTGGCACTTAGCTTCTCTAACGTAATAAATTAGTGCTACCAACATCACCGAATTACCATACAGTCTTTATCCAAAATGAGATATCTCCCGAGGCCCGCCCAAGCCTGCCAACATAGCCACATTAACTCCTTTGTTGTCCCATTAACATGTTCAGCTCGAATTACCAACACTTAGTAGCGCCTTACCCCCGTACATACACGCCGAATGCAAATTTGAAGACATTCAGTCGCCACTTAGCGTGCTTGTACGTAGCTAAGATACTGGCACAAAATAAAGTTATCATCGTTTTATTACTTTTACGGGCGGTCATAATTTTGTTCCGTTTAGTGCTCGTGATACTGGCATAAAATAAAGTATTGTTGAGACTTTTTTCTTATTTTTTTCGTAATGGTGTTCACTGTCTACTTTTGTGTTGGTATCCATTCTATTTTATTTGAAAAATTGCTTACTGTTTTATCTGAGATAAATGAATAGTTTTGTGAAAGCGGATCTATTTTTAAACGACTTCTAACTAAACACACAGGAGGTTCTAAATTCAGTTGGTTTTTTATTTATATTGTAACTCCTAGTACGGGGACTCCGTAAGTTTAACTGTATTATCTCTTTGTAGTTGACATCAAAACTACGCGTAACTTGAAACTTGTAAGATTGAAATCTTGAAATCAATACAACAAATAGAAAAATCAGAATCAACGAATCAAGTTAAAGTTTATTTTACAGAAATAGACTTACGTTTGATTGGCCACAATCACGTCTGATGGTAAGCGAAGATGTGGTGGTGAAGGTAAAGATGGAGCACTCTTGCCTAGTACCTTAATGGCCATTCACCCTAGCCCTAGATTTGAAGACGGCCAGGTTGTAGTGATAAGGGAACACAGAAGCTGGCAGACTCCATTACATACATAACGGTTACGGAAAAAGCGCCACCTTAGTTTAATTTTCACCTACTCTTATTACATTAAATATATTGACCCGGATAACTCACGTCTTAAAACGAGAGGAAGGGCTATGGGCTAAACTCGATTTAAGACGTGAGTTATTTGGGGTCAATATATTAAATATGAGTGAGTCTCACGGTAGTTTCATGTTCAAAATACTCTTGTTACGTTATTACTTCTGACTATTTTTCTGTTCTGGATTACATTTTCGCAACACCAAATCTCCCGATATTCAGTTCAGCTTAGCTACGTTGTAAATTTTTGTAAAGAAAATCTCCCGAAACATTTATAAAATTCTGTTCTCGCGTTGAATTTTATCCGATGCAGTTCGGGCTCCCAAGCGACCCCTTACGTCTGAGGGTCTTACTCGGATCCAACAAACGGGGCAACCGAGAACGATGTTTTGTCCAGCAAAATGCTATTGATGTTGACTTAGCCAGAACCTTATAAAGTTACCGCTACTTAAAAAACGGTGACGGTACGGAACTAACTAAGTAATGCTTTAACAGCCGTGTTAGCCTATTGGTAACCAGGGTCACACCTCTGAGTTTTTCGAAATTCTTGTGTGAAATTATATTTTAAAATGTAAGTACCTTAAACATCGTGAGGAAGCGAAAGTATGCATGAATTTCCCAATCCACACTGCGCCCGAGTGGCAATTACTGTTCAACCTCTCTCATTCTGAGCGGAGCCCTGTCCCCAGCAATGAGACGTACACTTATAGATTGGAATGATGATGATGTTGAATGCTTTAATTTCGAATAACGAATATTGAAATGAACCAATCACTGCTCACCCGCGACTTTATGACGCGTCTATACAAGAAATGTATGTTCATTTTTTTATATAAGAGGGTCACATGATGGGAAGCAATCACCGCCGCCCATATAGACACCTGTCAACACAGGTATCACAGGTGCGTTTCCGGCCCTTTGAGAGACTGATAGGCTTGTTTTTTAAAGACCCCTAAGTTGTACCGCTCCGGAAACTGGCCTAGGAAGCTGGTTCCATACTTTAGTCATGGAAAAATTTTTCTCTTAAAGCGGACGGTGCTAGATTACCAATCGTCAAAGTGGTGAGTGGTGGTGGTGATGGTTCATGGGGCTCCTCCACCGCCATACTGTAAGAACACACATAAATCACACCCAACCCCATCCCAACCCAACCCATCTACACCACCACCACACTACATTGACGCGTTTCGAACTCAACCAGAGTTCATCTTCAGAGCAACACAACCGTTCAGCATGCTACTAGATGTTAGACGTATGACATATAGTCGCGGGTGAGTAAAGTACTTGGACCTGCGCAAACGCCTGATTCAAAAAATTATTATTGAAAGGTTTCTATGTATTATATATTAGGTAGCACTGTCCAAGTAGCAAGTTTCAGCTAACTCTAACCAAACATACCCGCAGTGTGAACGTACACTGATAAGGCTAAATAGCCAAGATAATTCCGAGTTGAGGATAATCTCAAGAAATGAGTCTTATTTAAACTTAACTCGTTTACAAAAAAAAGTTTTCGTATTTTTGCTACGAAAGAGTATGTTTTTAAGTAAAGAAAAATCTAAGACTTGTATTTTATTATTGCACTGGTCTTTTTTGTTTTAATTTGGAAAGTTTTTAAATTTCTTTGTTTTTGCTTTTGACTTAGCTTAGTTGGCATCTTTATTTTACTTAATTCTTTACTCTATGCTTAATAAATAAAGAGGTAAACTTTGCTTCTTGTAGTCAACTGTATTATCATCATCATCGTCAACCGGAAGATGTACTACCCTTAGAACATCACAATGAACGACAACTAATTAATAATATTAATTATTTTATGATTAAAACCAAACTGAGTCCCTGTGTGTTTACACAGAAGCAAATGGACAAAAAGTAAGTCTTTAGAACTCTTTAGTCATATTATAATTATCCAAAGAGAGACAGAGGGAAAATAATTCTACAGTTAGTGTTTATGCAAACAGCGCTATTAATCTCCAGGACATTCCGGGCGCGTTGTAAATTATGGACACCCTCGCGTGAAAGAAATTCCATTTGGACGGGCTGGATTATATGGATTATGTTAAGTCATAACAGATTAGGTTATAATTTTCAGGCGGCTATTAATGATTCATGGTTATTTAAGTACATCTTACGTTTACGTTTCTCATCAAACAAATTAACACGCAAACACACACACACACACAACACGCACATGCACATACACTCATATTAGTCTAGCATGTTTAATGTCCAAATTTCGTTTTTTTTTTCTTGTTAAGAAAGTACAGATCGCTATGGGTATTTATTATTATGTTTATGATCTTTTGGCTGCCATGATACAAGTTTAGCTTAGTGTGGAGTCATTGGTATTTCTGTTTTATACATCATCTTCCTTGTATTTAATTCAATTAATTCCTATAACAATTGACATTGTGTTTTTATTCTATAAATTACATCTCAAGTATTTAACTGTAACATAAAAAGATTTAAATTAAAAAAAAGAACTATATACAAAAATTAAAATAAAACTAACCTACTTACAAATAAAAATCTGCTTTACTTAAATAGTAAATATTTTTTCCCCTACTTCCCGGCCTCTACAGTAATGTTCCTTACTTTACATTAAAAATATAACGGGATTTAGACCGCGAGAACAACTGTATTATCAAAATATCGAGAGCTCATTAACGCACTGCCTGAGATAAAAGTAACTTTAACTTTCAATCTAGGTAGTAAAGTAAAATGATTAAGTGTGCCGATAAAGTCTAAATCTGTCCAGCCATTTTAACCTGACTTATTGAAACAACATTAAAATTTTCACATTTCCAATATTAGTACGAATGCGTATTTACGTCGTTGTAGGGTCAATGCCTAAAGGCCATCAACATCTCCCTTCCAATCTGCATTACAAAAACACGAACGTATACGAACAACACATTAGTCACCGCCGCGAATCAAATATCAAACCCCGCTCGCAGCCATTTCTATTTGTCACAAAAACCAAAGCCGCAATTCCTTCCCAATATCAAACGTTTGAAAATCGCAATCAATCCGCAATATCGGATTACGGAATTTAAATTTGGAACGCAAATGGGATTAAAAATCAACAGTGGGATAGTTTCGGGTGATTAATCTTGCTGAGTTGTCCGAGCGTTGTCCGGGTGTCCGGGACTGTCCGGGCTGTGCCGTAAATCTTGGACACCCGCGCCCTGTCCGGTTTAGTGCATACACGTTGGATTTTTCTTGAGCATTTTGTTTTCAGATAAGGATTGTTCTCTTTTTAAATTGTTCTGCATTGTATCTGTTGCTTTTAAACGATTTTATTTTGTTAACACTTGCTGTTCTCTTACGCCGAATATGCCGATGAAAATTGTACGTTCTTCAATTTATTCAATTTAATAACGTATATTTCGCACGCTGAGCTCGCGACTTTGTCCGCTTGGACTAAAAGCACAAAACACAACGTTATTATGTTTGTTCGTTTATCGTCATAGGCACTCTATTTCAAAAGTTTAAATAATACGTTCTAAGATCAACGTCCAACCTTAGCTAAACTGTATTAAATACGTAGTGTAGTCCATATTAATTTCATATACAATCAACTAAAAGTAAAAGCTGTTACATATTTTGATTTTATGTACCAACACTGATTTTATTTAACTACTTGTATAATAAAGAATGACCGCTGCTACATTTTTTACAAGCTTTTATTTAGTTTCACCTGTCCCTTTGTCTGTCTGTCTGTAATCAAATCTTGCAAGTTAAATTCGATAAACTTCCAGTAGTTGGATTGACTTGAAATTTGGTATACCTACTTATGTATGTAACTTGCGTGACAATACAATAATCTTGTAGTGACATCCTGGTAGTCCGGCCAGGATCATCTCCAAAAACGTATTAAAATGTCACTATTAGTCTTTGTCACTATTTAAATCTATGCTTCACTATCACTACCACTTGCACTTGCACTATCTGTCATCTTGTAATTATTAGCCTTATTATAATTTATTTATTTATTTGTTGCTGTTTATCTCACTACCTATATTTATTTTGGACGTATATTATATGTACGATATAATTATGTATGTATTCGTAGATGTATTGCTGTTACGTTTAAATTTTCTTATCTACTTTTGATGCACCACCTGTTGTAAACTAGTCCTTACTTCTTTCTGTAAAAAAGGTTGCCTGGAAGAGATCGCTCTTAAGCGATAAGGCCTATTGCTCACCTTGTAATATTTTTTTCTGTGTATCTGTTTTCTGTATCGCTTACTATGTCTGGTGTACAATAAAGAGTCTTTGTATTGTATTGTATTGTAAAATGAAATTTAAACCTAAAACTTTTTATTCAGCAAAACAATACGATAGTGCTCAAAATGATTCTACTTACACGTTGCCTACCTGAGAGACGGATTATAAGTTTATAATTTGGCACAACGTATTGACATATCTCTCTAACGTATAACCGCGTCCCTCAGGTTTATATTCTGTTTCATTCATATTCAATAATACCTTGCGAGTGAATTTTGACCTACGTCTGGAGGGCGATTTGACCTAATTATTTGGTGTGTAGGTATGCATGATAAATTGTTTCAGGCAGTGCAAGCAATCCTAGAATGACTTGCTCCGAGTCCACGTGTATTTAGATAAATAATGCCACCTACAATATTGTTGCACTTGATTGTCTTATGTTGGAAGGTATGCCATAATATTTTTGCCAACGAAAAATAATTAACATTTAATTTTGTATTTATCTTTACTACTTAAAAAGCATTTCTAATACCGATATTGCCGGCTTACCTGTTAACGTAATTTGAGGTATAAAAATTCTCATGTCAGCGAAAATGTATATTTATTATGGAAACAAATGATCTTTAAACCGATATATCAAAGTAGAACAGTAACAAGAAAAAATTTTAGTCATCCATAAAAAAATAGCACTAAAATTAAATTTAATAAAAAATAATATTGTTATAAGTCGCATAGGTTAGTAAGTGTATAAAATACGTGCACAAAAACTTTTTTACTATTACGACTAGTATCCAGAGGCAAGCAAAGTTCAACGAATAAGCAGGTTCAGTCCAAGGTACTAGCACAGGTCGACGAGTATATTAGGGTAATCGGAATGCAGGGAAAAGCAGTTCACGGCGTTAAACGAGATGTAGAATAATATTATGTTACGAGGATGGAACGGATTGACAATTAATAACAATAGTGAAAGTTGGTTGACAGTTGACCACAGATAAAAAAATAAAAAATAAAGAGGGTGCCACATGACAAAGTCATGAACCAATCAGCTATGTGGTAGCACTTTATCGAATTGTGACGTCATCAACCAAAATATTTTCAATAATTAATTTTGAATAAAGTAGTGAACTAAATGAAAAAATATTGAAATTAGTTTCTTATAATTGACTTTTCTATACAAAAAAATATAAAAACCATGGGTAATTTTTTTTAGACATCCCCAATTTCAGGTCATGACACAATACCTAATAATGACTGCGTCGTTAGTGTCACCTTCAGTTGACAAGGGCAGATCGCTCGTTGTCATCGATAAACAAACAATATTGTGAACGCACAGACAACATCCGTTGATTGTTTAACAGGACAGCCGAACTCGGGCTCGCTAACTAACAATATTTCGGAGATAAAACCAACCGAACTTCACTTAGTGACCTCATTATATTGATCCAGCGTAGCCTTTTCAGATGACTGAGTTGACACAATTAAGTAATACTACATTGTAGAAAATTCTTCGGTCTGTACATCAAGACCTTTTAAAGTAAGCGACGGATTTAAATCTAGTGTTAATTGCTAGTAAGTCATATTTTTTTTTGACAAAATTTTTATATATACTACATACTTAAAAATAAAGTTGTGTTAAATACTTGTGATGTATGCATATCATTTAATGATATTGTAAATCTGTCTTAAAAAAAATATATACCTCGTTGAGTTTCTTGCCGGATTCTTCTCAGCAGAGGTTTTTCCGAACCGGTGGTAGATATTTTTTTGACATTCATAAGTGCTTGTTATAGCCTAAATTGAATGAAGATATTTTGACTTTTGACTTTGACTTTGACTTTGACTAATATAATTTAACGACCGGAAGGTCAAGTGGTTAGAGAACCTGATTATGAAGCTTGAGGATCCGGGTTCGATTCCCGGCCGGGGCAGATATTTGTATACAGAATACGAATGTTTGTTCTCGGGTCCTGGATGTTCAATATGTATTAAAGTATGTATTTATCTATCAAAAAAAAATGGTTTATTAAAAGCAAAAACAAATTACAAGAAGAGTTTCCGTTGGTTCCACACTAGGCTAAGCTTGTCACGTGGAAATCACTAAACATTAACAAAAATAAAAAGTAGGCAGCTAAACGAACAAGTTGTGTGGCGAGTACGTAGTGTGTACGTATGTGTGTGTGTGTGTGTGTGTGTGTGTGTCAGTATCGCGGTAATTTAAACTAGTTAACCATTTTATGAGCATGGATTTAGCTTCACGAGGGGAAGTCTTGGAGATGTATAAAGTATGTTTATCCGTTGCCTAGTACGGACGTAGCAATGAATTGTTTATATGGTACTAATTTATGGTAGTCATTTAAGTTATAAAAGCACACTACAAATTTTGCGAGTATAATGTATAAAATCTCAAGCTACTGTAATTAAATCCAACAACAGGCACACTAACAGTATATCTTAATACTAATCCCTAATCAACAGATCATCAAAAGATCCTCTCGCCATCTTTGTCCCACTGAGCTTAATATTCCCCACAGCCCTGTCCATCCAGTTTAATAAAAGGTAATATAATATTGTAAGGGTGTTTCCATACCTTTGTTTGTATTTGTCCAAGTGACGCACTTCGGCGACGGAGCCACTGGCGCAGAAGGTAACGTTTGGAGATAAACCCGGTTTTATTTGAGGGTATATAACGCTTTTATTAGGCTGCGGGGCTTTAATAAATTTGCCCCGATGCTGCAATTAAAAAGTGTATTTGCTTACAGACTTTGCGAATCCATAACACGTAGTAAAAGGTACAGATGTTGTGATCGATGACTTGCTTGTATTTTGTGGGAAAAGTTCGTATTTATCTTGCTTTCTCAACTAGTTTACTGAAGTTAATTGAGATAGCAAGATGAATTTCGTTATTGTAAAAATCGTGGAGGCGTAAGGACGTTTCACTAAGACGGTCAAAATGCTCTAGCTTTACACACAATAAAGAACGTGTTATGCAAACAGGAACCAACCCACACCTCCCCCCAAAATTGAGATAAGTATGCAACAAGTTACTGAAATGCACTATCGAGTTGATAGAAGGTGCATTTTATTAACTTGCTGCATACTTATCTAGACTTTGGGGGAAGGTGTGGGTTGGTTCCTGTTTGCATAACTACGTCCATTATGTCCTCAAACCATGAAAAGTCTGTCGTAAAAACATCAGCCTAAGGTAATAAAAAATACTAAGTTTAAAACACGATCAAGTTTAGAACTTATCAAATTCAAATATATCTTTAGAACAAACATTCGTGATGTTTTACCGTTACCTGCTGACTACCCTCCGGCACGATAACACTCAAGACCACAATAGTCTTACCAACGGAAAACATCGGAACTAACAGAAATACCAAAGTAACTCTTTGGTTGTAATGACTTGTGGCGCCACTCCTGTCGGAACTATTAAGATGGTGTTGTTTATTTATAGCCTTTTGTCAGACATTTTGTGTAAACAGTTTATAGATTTGAATCGCTATTCAAATTGTTTTCGTGACTTGTGTCACTTGTGTTAAACTTCGAAATGGCTTTTTACATTGTAATTGGGTAGTTCTACGAGCATTTCAACCGCTATCAGTTGCCTGTCGCATATAAATAAATAAAATAAATAAATAAATAAATGGGTGATTATCTCAGCGAGAAAATTTGGTGGCAGAGCTGATAATTATGGTGTGGACTAATTGTTTTAGAGGTTTAATTTTTTTTCTAAAAAGAAAACACAAATTTTTATCTTAAGCCAAATTGCAAAGTTTTATAAAAGTCATTCATGTTTATTAAAAAAAATTTTTTTCATTGAAATCATAATTTTGGTGTGGCGTCCAGTATCCGTTGTTCTTGATGAATGTCTATGATAGAACCATAACATCCATTTATTTAACTAAAAATGCATTGAATTTTATTCTTCATTAGTTCAAGTATCTTATAACAATATATAAATAAATATTAGTACATGAATTTATACTCAAAACTAGGCACTAAAATTTGTCCATGTGAAATTGGCAATTTTGGTGGTAAATATTGAAGATGTTTTTGTGGTCGAACGAAACGCAATAAGACCAACAAACGTGTGTTAACCTGTGCGTTTAGTTCCGCTCCTGCACTGAGCGATGACACACGTCCCATATCTTGCTGGATCTGTCCGCCAAGCACGTAAGTATCTAATTTTGGTGTGTTAAAATACTTTTTAATGCAATTTTGGTGGTGTATGTAACTAATGACTTAGCAATACTTGTTTTTGTATGAAGTATATGCGAGGCATGTTAAAAAGTTTCCTTTTTAAAATATTAAGTTAAATTGGAAGTGAATGATACGGCTTTGTTTTTAATCATTTTTTTATGCACTTTTTCTAATTTTGGTGGATCAATTTTGGTGGTTTTGGTGGTAATTTGAAGCCCACCCACATAATTATAATTTCATTTTTAAGCCTATTACATTTAAAACTTTGCATTTACAACATTATTGACTCAATGCACTTATTTCAAGTAAAATATAAACACTTAGATACCTCCTTTACAATAAAACTAAATTATCACTATTTGCAATGAAACTTAATTAATTTTTTAGAATGGCTAACCGCAAGAAAAAACAATCAAGAGAAGAAGTCCTCGAAAAGAATAGTACATTGTGTCTTAAGGGCGATAAACAAGGAATTACGAACGAGAGTCTATTAGAAGCCCGAAGTCGAAGACTGAGCTTTAGTTAGTCGATGTTCGTAATTCTAGTACCGCCCGTGCGACATACAATGTTTAATGTATATTTGTAAATTGTATACTTGTAAAAGAAAAACTAAAAATTTTTCAAAAATTGCCGATACCGCTGACTACGCTCATAGCAGCGCCAGCCTCCGCGCCGCCCTCCCCCAGCCTGACCATGCGCCCGACGTGCTCCTGCACGCCAGCACGACCAGCACGCCATGCAGTATCACACTCATTTATCGACCTTGGGCTTCATGACAAGAAAATTAGTACCGGCAATGACTCATTTACCGACCACGGGTTTCATGACAAGCACATTAAGGTCGAGGGTTTTATTTGGGGGGTTGCAACCATAGTAGCCTGCATGTTACGACACTGTTTAAGAGCAAGTGTGATGAAAATATAATTGCATTATCATCGACTTCGGGCTTCTAATAGACGCTCGTTCGTAATTCCTTATTTACCGCCCTTAAGACACAATGTACTATTTTGTTACTACGAGTTAAACATTGTATTTTCGTAGAGATTTTGGTACAATTAAAACGATTAATAAAACATTTATTTTCTTTTTATATCCAGCAGACAATTTGATCAAGAAAAATGTTTTTTTACCTTGAATTAGCACAAGTACATCTAATTTTGGTGTAGATGTGCAATTTTGGTGGCCAATATATCTAATTTTGGTGGGTACAAGCAATTTTGGTGGTAATCAAATTACTAAAATCATAAAATCTCCAAAACTACTATTTATAATGAAGGGCCATTACGACACAATATTTATTATGACTTGTAACGTATTGTTGATATATCATTTTGACTCGGACAACAAAAATAAAAAAAGCCACCAAAATTAGGTAAATTTCAAGCTTGTTGAAATTCACCCAAATAATAAATAAATATCACGGGACAATTCACACCAATTGACCTAGTCCCAAAGTAAGCTTAGCAAAGCTTGTGTTATGGGTACTAAGCAACGGATAAATATAATTATATAGATAGATACATACTTAAATACATAGTAAACACCCAAGACCCGAGAACAAACATTCGTATTTTTCATACAAATATCTGCCCCGACACGGGAATCGAACCCGGGACCTCAAGCTTCGCAGTCAGGTTCTCTAACCACTAGGCCATCTGGTCGTCTGAAATTAGAAATGAGAGATCGTAAGCAAGAAATTTTAATGAATAATTTGAATAAACGTTTCATTCATTCATTCAATCATCGTACCGCACACCTTATCGTATTATAAAATCCTTTCCATTCTACCTGACTCATTTCTTCAGTATAAACGACAGGTCCTATACCACGAAGTGGAAAACTCGAACTTCGTATGTTGCCGTCCCACTGACGCTTATGTCATAATACGCGAGTGAAAGGGACGGTGCGATACGAACTTCGATTTGCGAGTTTCGTTGTAGCCCCTCAGAAATCTGACACAGTATTATTAGGTTTGACTTTCATTTTGACTTTATGCTGAGAATGACGTAGCTACTAAAAAGAAAAATATTTTGCAATTTTGACAACTTTACTCGTTGCCAGTTTTTAACATTTTGTATAATTGTAATTGTTTAATTGTACATATAAATATTTATAAAGATTAATTAAAAACTTCCATATGTCAGTGCGTGCGTTCAGAGAATCTTGCCCCATGAGGAAATTAAGACATGTAACGCGGAACCCATAGCTGCGCTCACGGTGCCCTGTTGCTCGCAATAACAATTAGTTATTCTGTGGCAATAATCCGCCGCCGTATACTCTGTGGCCGCTTGACAACACGCGGCCGCCTAGCAACCGCGCGCCATTGCTTTTTCATCGCCTGCGCCGTCCACGGCGCATGCGCGATATGCCGCGCGAGTGACCGCCGCGCCAGCCGTCGGCTTTCATTCGGGATTGATCTACCACCGAGATCGGCTACACGCGTGCGCGCCGTCCGCGTGTCTTAGTGTTTTTTTTTTCATTGCTATACGAGTAACCTTGTAATGTGTATTCCTAATAAACTATATAACCGTAAAGTGACTGTCATTTGACATCCCGCTTTATAGACAGAATAATCAATATTATATCTGGACATTTTTAACCCGTAGACTCAGAAATAATATTCACACTCATTACATTGTCTATCCTGGGTGAATCAAATTAGGTTCAGGTGACCCGTAATATGAGCAAGTATACTTATATAATAAACTAAGTACAAAGTAGAGAAAAACTTGTAGTTACATTATCAACACGCAATCTCCGCTACTATCCCCAACGGTAATATTTCGCTCTAGATTAGGGAAATTACGGAATTCCCGACGGGTACATGAATAAAATTTACCCCAAATAGTAACTGAGGGAAAATCTCATTTTTAGTCTGTTTTTATAATTATGCTTTTCTCGAGTAGCCGTTGTTAATTCAATCTACTCGTAATTATAAATATCAACTGTTTTTTTGTATTACTTAATCCAAAATATTTTATTTTTAAAGAGTAAATACCTTATTTGTATTTTTAGGGTTACTAATGTTTTGGCGAAAATTATTTAGCAAATTATTAACTCCCAAACTATTTATCCCATACTTTTATTTAGGCGAAATTTCATTTCCCAACTCAACATTTCGCACTGATATCATTTCCCAACTAATGATTTGATAAATGATTAGTATGCAAATTATTACCTGGGATATTTTTAAGATGTCATTTGTGTTTTCGTCAAATGCGTTGATTGGCATTCCTTAATTTAGCAAGCAAACAAGCAAGCAAGCCAATGTTTTTTTCCGTTCTGTTACAAAAAAAAACCTAACATCGAAGGCTAAGGCGGAAGCTACGCTACGCTTCGCTCCCGCCTTAGCCTTCTGAACCTAACCTATCCAAGTCGCTTCTGCCTAGTCTCGTCTTGCTCGCTCGCTTCGCTCGCTCACCGCCACATGATTTAACATTTATTAATTTTTTTATTGTATATCATGACTGATATACCTAACTAATGTATAAAAATTGGCCAAATGTTATTTGACTATTTGTTATTTGCCTTAGCCAATCATTTACTACATAATTGTTTGCCACATAAAAGTGTGATGAAGTAAAATTTTGCAATATAAAAATGTTGCGAAATAAGAAAAATGCGAAGCAAAGTTATGCCAAGGATTGGTTTGCCAAATGAAACTTCGGCGAAAGGTTGGTTGCTAAGTGAAATTTGGCGAAACATATTTCGCCGAAAAGGCAGTACACCGTATTTTTAATTGGACGATTAAGATTTTGGTAATAGAAAACTGCAAAGTTATTGCTAATTTATTTATTATTTGGATGCTCATTAGAGAGTTAATTTAAGTTTATATAACAAGCCATCTTTGATGTACCGTAACCGGAATGTATTATTAACTATTCATAAGGTAATTAATTTCCAGAATTTGTGAAATACTTGCAACATTAAATGTCTTAGGCTGAAATTAAATTCAGAAGCATTTAATCACTTAAAATTAACTTATAAATTTTGAATTAACTTCAATTAATTCAAAACGTAATATTTACGAAATAATCAGAGCATAGTTTATATTTTGTAGGTTACTAATATAATTATAAGCAATCCATTATAGTCGCGAGGTACCTACTTTACGTGAAGAGTTGTCAACGCTTGCTACGTGGGTAGATTTTTGGATAAGAGGCGAAGAATTTCAAGACAAACACAATAACACCACGTGAATGTGATGAGATGACGTACGAGGTGAGATACAAAGCAAGCAAATGTGTAAATGTTGTTATTATATGATCTTATTCCTCTATTTCCATTTTGCAAATGGACTTCAAGGGGGGGGGAGCGTCTTCACTCTTATGTAGTTAGTGTTCAGTTAGCTCGCATGAAGCGGTTTGCTGCATCTTTCATAATGCGAACTGTTAAGGAATGGAATTCGCTCCCGTCGTCTGTATTTCCGGATAAATACAATCATGGGCTCCTTTATTAAGGCTAAAGTGAATTGGCTGTTATTACCAGTGCGATACGTACATTTGGCCTCATCTGCACTTAATATCAAGTGAGATAGGGGTCAATCAAGATCAGTTTTATGTAAAAATATGTAGCAATGTTAATGTTCCCGTTGATTGCCCTTACTAACGTTAAAACTGCTTCATTATAAGATTTGCAATCCTACCGACTGCGCCATGTTAAATACCACTAGAAACTACCTACTTATCTTAGCTTTAACATTTGTAATTTTCTTCTGAGTACTCTATAGTCTGTTCACCGTGAGTCAAAACAGAATACAACACGAGAACACTTGAGTGGCACATTCCCGACAGAAATAGCAATATTTCCATCGGATTAAAACATTTACTACGGTTTTTTTACTGAAAAATCAATAAACCTTCTGCTACATAGATTAATTTAAAAACTTATTTAATTTGAGAATGGTTCATACTCGTTCTAGCCGGCTATTCTTAAATTAATTTATTTTTTTGCGATTCACCAGGGACTGTTCTGTGCTGCGGTTGCCAGTATTACTATAAGCGACCGGCGACGGAGCATTATTTCTAATCATTGCGTGTATTGTTGGGTATCCATTGTGCAGCGAGTGCCTCAGCTGCGCAGTGAACATAAAGATAAGCACAGGGCGGCCACGCCATACAAAATACGCGTTCTTGAATCTACATAGGCACGACGACGTCTGTACACGCGTCAATGTGTGCGTAAGACACACAGGGCTGACTATCGCAAAACCCTAGTACAATAGGGTATGTAGGTATGGCTTAGATGTGTAAATAAATGTAATCGTTAATCATATATTTTTATTTAAACCTACATAAATGTGTCTGTCTATGTATTTAAGCATTATTATTTCAAATTACTTACAATAAATATATGACTACAAACTTAAACGAATTATCGGTACCTAATTAGTTATTTCATGTATTAATAGCGATACTTTTAGAAAGCATTATTTATTTACAAAAGGAACTACTTCCTCTAGGAACCTCAATTTCTCGCGCGCCTACTGACAAGTTGGCGCTAGCTCGCGGACTCGCGGCCACCGAGCCGAGCAAGCAATGAACTGCCGGCGCGCGGATATCACGGAAAATTATGTGACTTTGTACGAGCGACAAATTATTAGAATATGATTGATTTTCGAGTTTTTAGGAAATAAATACAAATGAATGTTTTATAAATTAAAGTTTATTGTTTTAATCATTTGAGACCTTATTAATTAAAGATTACTTACACTAAAATATTTCCTTTTAAAGGATTTGTCTCTGAACATTCGATTGTTAAATCGTATGTAATATTTAATTATTGCTCCCGAACTTAGTGCCGTGCGACGGTGCGACCGACATACTCGTACATCGCGTTGCGCGCCCGACTGCTTTCCTGCGGTTTTCCTGCAATCTGCGCTTGAGGGGTGGGGTAACTCGTTCTGGAGCGGGGCGGAGCGTGGCCATTCTGTACGTCAGTACTATTATATATTCTGTGAGATAAGTGCGTAGTTCTAGTTATCACACGTGGCCATAACCAAAGGGGCTACTACGAAACTCGCAAATCGAAGTTCGTATCGCACCGTCCCTTTCACTCGCGTATTAAATGACATAAGTGTCAGCGGGACGGCAACATACGTAGTTCGAGTTTTGCACTTCGTGGTATAGGGCCAGGCCGTTACAGTAGGGACTTTAGCGCGGCTACTACGAATTCTCGAGTGTAAATGCATGTCTCATTAGAGGGTCCTTGCAGCTCTGAAGGACATTAATCATTATTATATATTAATTGCGCACATGAACTAAAGAACAAAACCAGTTCATTGTAATATTGACCACATTATGCACCGTGTATTTTTACACAATGACAAATAGTAAACAGACCATAGTTTCAGTGCTATGGAACGATATTACAATTTATGTACTTACAAGGGGTTTTTTATCACATACAATTTGAACATGAGAGAGAAGCCGAACTGTTACTGTTGTCACTTGTCACTGCAGCGAAGTCTTGAATAAAAGCGAAGTAGCGATCATCATGCATTGCGTGCTTTATTAGGAAAATTTATTTATAAGAAAAAAAATCCTTCGAAAATACAAACTGAAACATAGATGCACAGAAAAACCAGAAAATGAGACCAGCGCTGGGAATCGAACCCAGGTCCTCAGCATTCCGTGCTGCATGCTATACCGCTACACCACCACTGGACAGGAGTACAGACAGAAATTTCTCCTATGCACCACATATCTCAGCTTGTTTACAAAAAACAAAAAGATAAAAAGACTCCAAAAACCAATCTTAAAAAATCCTTATTTTATAAGGAAAAAACATAATTTTCTTAAAAAAAAACTTGTGAAAGTTATTTATTAGGGCTTTTACTGACTATTCTCAAAGTTTGTGGTTATAACAAAAATAATACAAGTTTACGAATTTGCGACCAAGTAAGTGCTTTACATTTTTTTGTCAGTTTCAATATCAGAAAAATAATAAGGTTGACTTAGTGATTTTTTTTAGACTATTAAACCTAACTATTAATAACCAAATGACCAAACCTACAAAACAAACAAGCGTTTATAAATCCGGGTTCAAATTCTGATGTCGAACGCAATGTAATACAATTATTTCCAATTGCCAATTCCGAATTTATTCTCTATTTCTGTTACTTGAAATACAAGGGACTGATTATAAAATCACACCAACACCGTTCACTGTGCATACTAAAATAAAATTGTGTTCAATTAAAACTTTTCAGACGCATTTACCCCAAATGTTACTAATGAATTTACCTTTTGTATAGGACATCAGTAACTCAGGGAAAGTGAAAGAGGGGTGGTACGAACTCTCTTGAACTTGAATTTGTGAACCCGAGATCGGGGATCGATCCCATTGGGAGTGTGGTTGTGGTTCTTTACTGCACTGCGGTGGGGGGTGAATGCGTCTGTGTCCAACAAAACTATGTAAGGGGAAAGAGCTTTGTGGGGTTAAAATGGCATAAAAGGAGGTTATTTAATTTAATTTGAATTATGAGCCCAGGTTTGAGTCCATGACCCTCTGCTTAAAGTCCATCCATAGGTCAAATCACTAAGTTATCACTGATTTTTCCAAGCATACGAGTAAATAAAAGCACAAAATCATATGAGTAGCTTGATACTTTTTTCAGATACCGCTTGGTACTTTTTGTTTTAGAAGTTGCCTTGAACTGAAACAATTACTTTGCTCACTCGCGTCCTCGTGATAGCTAGGTTCATGCAAGAAATGTGTGTTCATGCAGTTCCTCCACCTCCACACTGTAAGAAAATTACCATATTACACTGACGCGTTTCGAACTTAACCAGAGCTCACTTTCACTCAAACATTTATTTATATTTGTCATTTATTTATTAATATTTCAGTCTAACATCTGGTAGCTTGGTGAACGGTTGTATTGCTCTGAAGATGAGCTCTGGTTGAGTTTAAAACGCGTCAGTGTAGTGTGGTGATGGTGATAGATGGGTGTGTGTGATTTGTGTGTGTCCTTATAGTGTGGAGCTGGAGGAACTGCATGAACACACATTTTTTACACAAACGTAGCTATCATAAGGTCGCGGGTGAGCAAAGAAATTGTTTTAATTGCTTGATATGGACCACTGCAAAGTAACGCCTGATTCAATAAAGAAGTTGCCTTATTTTCTACGTTTACGATTTTGGTGGATCCATTTCTCTGACCTCGTACAAACATGCCGCAGCGCTAGATGGGTGAAGCCTTGTTACCCTTTACCGTCAACGAATACCTGAGGAACCCAGTTGCCTGGTAACGCTAATTAAATGAGACGGGAATTCGTGTTTACTTTGTCTGCGTTTGTTCGGGGAATAGTTTAATTCGTTACCCGATATCTATGCTTTAGGGCGCCCGAGAAGGGGCAGATTCAAAGACAGGTCGTGTCAAACGTGAGAATGTGGCATCGCATCTGCAGTCCTGATGGTGCTGCGGAGGTGAACCGTCTGCTCGTTTGTCTGCTAAAAAAGACCGACCAGAAATCCATGTGTCAGGAAATACTGACAAGAAAAGAAAGTGGCGATTTTATTCATACGACCAGACGACCAGATGGCCTAGTGGTTAGAGAACCTGACTACGAAGCTTGAGGTCCCGGGTTCGATTCCCGTGTCGGGGCAGATATTTGTATGAAAAATACGAATGTTTGTTCTCGGGTCTTGGGTGTTTAATATGAATTTTAGTATGTATCTATCTATATAATTATATTAATCCATTGCTTCGTACCCATAACACAAGCTTTGCTAAGCTTACTTTGGGACTAGGTCAATTGGTGTGAATTGTCCCGTGATATTTATTTATTTATTTATTTATTCATGATGATATTAGACAGATGCTTGGTAAAAAGTTCGAAGCAAATTTTAAATTTTTCACTTCTATGCTCTAACATGCTCGCTCGGTAAAACGTTCCTGTTCATTTTGTGAGCTTTGACCTGTCATCAAACATTCGCTAGGATGCTCACAAATTCAACAGTTGTTTACAGTTTCAATGCTCAAATCTATCAGCAAATCGTATGAATGTTTGTAGCAATGTTTGGCTCTATGCTTGCTTCTGTACGTTGTCCAGCTCGACATTTAAAAAACGGTGAATGGTCGATGTTGTTATAATGTAGATGCTCAAGTTTATCTCCACCTTAAGCCAAGTTTAGACTTGCAAGAAAAATCGTGCAAGTTGCATTACATTGCGGCGCTCGATTACCCACTTGAAGCTCATTGGCTTTACGGCCTCGCCATGTAATGCAACTTGCACGATTTTTCTTGCAAGTCTAAACTTGGCTTTAAGGCTGCGGCTCCACTAAGGCGGACCCGAGCGGAGCTGAGTGGAGCAGAGCTGTGAAGAGTTAAGTGATTCGACTGACGCGGAGACGAGCGGAGCTGAGTGGAGCAGAGCTGTGAAAAGACTTAAGTGATCTCACACACGTCTCCTCTCCGCTCCGCTCGTCTCCGCTTGACTGTTTCCATTGAAGCGGTGCGGAGATGAGATGTGGATTGCAACCAATATGATTAGTCTATTTCTACACGTCTCCGCTTCGCTCGTCTCCGCTTCGCTCGTCTCCGCTTGACTGTTTCCATTGAAGCGGTGTGGAGACAAGATGTGGATTTGAACCAATATGATTGGTCGATCCCTACACGTCTCCTCTCTGCTCCGCTCTCGTCTCCGTCTCAGTGGAGCCGCAGCCTAAGAGGCTAAGACACAACCATGACACAACCGTACCGCGTGCAAGCAGCTTACGACAGCTAATGACGATGTTCGGTAATTCGAATCGGGGATTATAATAATGATCGTTTTCCCAATTATTTGAACGGCCTGCGGGTAATTCTCCAGAAACGTCTCGAATGGCGGCCAATTGAGAGCCCATTAGCCATTCCAACAAGTTAGGTATTAGTGCTAGGTACTTGGCTTTTATCGTGTCAGCATGAATTGCCTGGATACCTGCTTCTTAATGTTTAGGTACGGTATTTGTTTTAATGACAACGCAATAACGCGTTAAGGTTTAATTTGAGAGTGAAACGATTGAGTTGAAATTGAATTAAACGGTAGATTTTCGAAGTTTTCGTCAGTTTCGTTTATATTTTCTTCATTTATATCTACCGCTTAATAATAGGGTAGTTTCTTGGGAAAAAATACTATTCTATTTTAGTGTTATTATAAAAATATTATTGGATAAGTAGTTTTTTAACCCTCGACGCAAAAAAGGTGTGTTATAAGTTTGATCGCTATGTGGGCCTGTCTCTTAAAAGTCGTACCCCTAACTTTTTTCTGGGATTTTGAAATGTTTATGTTACATCTACTCAGAATCACGATTACTATCGATTTTAAAAGGTGAAAAAAGTGCCCCAAAATTTTGTATTCCATTCCGTTACCTTTCCCATATACACTTATATGAGAGTAACGGAACGATAGTACAAAAAATATATGCAAATTTTGGGACACTTTTTTTCACCTATTAAAATCGAAAGTACTCGTGGCTCTGAGTAGATGCATGTATGTAACATAAAAAATTTAAAATCCCAGAAAAAAGTTAGTGGTACAACTTTTAAGAGAAAGACACTCTTTCCCGGCCCGGATAACACCGACATAGAAACTGACAGGAGCTTCTATGGGCGTGTACACGAAAAACAGGGTCGGTATTTCCATGTCGGAAAGTGTGTCACCCGTCATGTAAATACATGTACAATTTGTAACATATAATAAAGAATAATAAATGTACAAACACAAAGACGAACTTTTTTAAACTCCGGCGCAACAGAAAGTACAGCAACGGGAGCAAAGCATTGGGCACTTGTAAGATCTTATTATTGCATCAATGCACAATGAATCATTGAATGTGCAAGTATCGGATTCATGCATGCATAACACGTTCCATCAAAAGACTATTGTGAATAGAACAATTGGCACATATTTGCACGATGTTTTATCTTTTTCGATGTGATCAATAGGATACATTCTTTATAGGTATTTAAATTGCACAAGGAAACTTTCAATACATTTAATTTAAGATCATGAGCGAACATTGTTCAATGACTTTTTACTCACTCACCCGGCACTCGTCACTAGGTACTTTAAAAAAAACTCGTACCCTAGATTAGATATTTTTTCTGAGTGTACTTTATGAACATTTCAAGGCTCAATTTTGTTGACATTGATTTTACGAGTAGATACGAGATTTTGTCATTTTTTCAAAGTAGTGACGAAATGAGTGTTCAAACAATTACTCAGCCGCAACTCGTCACTACTTTAATAAAAACTCGTACCTCAAAATAGTTATCTTTTCTTAGTGAACTTTTGAACATTAGGTAGGTACATCAAGGTTCAATTTTGTTGTCATATTGATTTTGCGAGTAGATACGAGATTTTTTCATTTTATCAAAGTAGTGACGAAATGCGTGTTCAAACAACTCTTTGACCTCCACACCGAAGAACACACACACGTAACACGAACCCAACTATCACTACCACCACGCTACGGTAAGCCGTTTCGAACTCAATCAGAGTTCATCATCAGAACAACACAACTATTCACCAATAAAGCGGGTGAGTAAAGCAATTGTTTATTAGTTCGTTGATATGGACCTCCGCAAAGTATCACCTGACTATATATTTTTTCTAACATGATTCATTTATTAACATTTCTGTTGCTAAGTTTTACCTGTTTATTAATTCCAGTATTCACTACTGTCTCGTTTAAACCAGAGCAATTAAATTAACTACGAAAATAACCATAGCTTCAGATTTCTGAAGCATAACACTTGTTTAGGTTTTATTTTAAAGTAGCAGAAATGTTTTAATAATTGTTCTTAAATGAACCCCGTTATGCAATTACTCAGTGGAGCTTTTCCCACACAACTCCTCATAACACTTAACTAGTTTTAATGCATATAGAATTTAACCCGCTGTGCACAATACACGTAACAGTAACTCAAAGAAAACAGACGTCTGAGCTCTAATTTGCAAAATAATTTTAAACCAACAAGAAAATCCCTGGTATTGAGGCGTATGCAAATGCAGGCAATCTTATACGGAGTTGTCGGAAACTGCACTGTGGGGCCACGCTGTTAAAGCAGCTATAAAATGTATTGTCTTATTATCGCATACACACATACATAACACACACACAACACACACACACACACACACACACTTAGGCACTTATGGACGTGCTGTGTGTAGAAAAATCCTTTTTTAATAGAAAATTGTATAGCTTAATTGAAATAAAAAATATATAATTAAAATTAACACCTTAAATCTATTATTTTATGGCATAGATTTAGGTTTAAAATAATTATTTAGATTGTTTGACGGCTTATGTTAGGTATTTACAATCATTTTAATTTTAAGTTTTATTTAAGTTTTAAGTAGGTATAAATAGGTGCATGAAATGATTTCAATGTTCTGCGTATGATGTGTTTTTTCTTTAAAAATAGAATTAATGTATTTTTTGTAGAAAAACATTTCAATAAAAGATTTTTTGCTATTTTATTTTTCTGGTTAAAGACATTTATTTACTCAAAAGAAATGTTACATTTCACTTAATGAGTAGTTTATAAAACAAAAATAAATAAGTAAGTATTTAGTGTACAAATTGTAATTTTTACTACTAACATTCGGATTACATAATAATATTTGTAACATTTTTCAGCTTAATCGGAATAACTACAAAAATTAAGTAAGTAAGTTTCACTTACAAGATTTACCGAGAACAAAACAACAACATAGCAAGTTAAATGAAACTTCATAAACACTTGCTTTATTGCTATTTCAAACTTATTGTTGAATTTTTAAGCATAAATCACTTTCCTTTCTCCAGACAGAGCAACCACTTATTTAAATTTATAATAAATAAATGTTTTTGTCGGTGTCAATTTTAACAAAAGCACCACTGTGCCAACGACAATCTCAGAGATTGCATTCGGATGTCTCGAGTTGTGCTTGCGCAAAATATTGCACCGAGCAATTGTATGCAAAAAGCAAGCAGAGCTTTATTTTTATCCATCATAATAAAGTGCAGCGGTGCAGACAAATGGCTAAAGTTTTGTGTTATGTTTCGCGGTGATTTGTATTTACTTGTTCAGTCAATTTATTATCATAAAATTATTTGTTCACTATCGAATATGTTACGAACTAGGAATATTTAATAAATGAGTTTCTGGAAAATAAATCATACTTACTAAAGGTGACAGGTGAGGTGGTGGGCTGGTAGACTCGCATTCACTTGTAACCTTCTTTCAATGGTCTGAGCATACAATACAATACAATACAATACCTCTTTATTGCACGCAACACAGTAAGCAATACAGAGTATATACATAGAGAATTTCATAAGCAATAGGCGGAATTACGCTTCCGAGCGATTTCCAGGCAGCTTTACAATGGACGGTGAAGGAACAACGAATTTCGTGAGGAAACGTTCTACGAACGTGCGAAGAATAACAATTTATATTGCAAAGGTAACATAATACAACATACTACAAGCTAGCGATAAGGCCGCCTAGGCTTACCTTAGAAAATCTCTATGTACGACTACGAGTATATAATATACCTGTGTTTTCTGTACTGCTTACTGTGTCGGTGTGCAATAAAGAGTTATTGTATTAATGAACTATAATTTCCTTGCTCACCCGCGACCTTACGATAGCTAAGCTTATGCAAAATATGCGTGTTCATGCAGTTCCTCCACCTCCACACTGTAAGAACACACACAAATCACACAAACCCATCTATAACCACCACCTACACTGACGCGTTTCGAACCAACCAGAGCTCATCTTCAGAGTGACACAACCGTACTCTATTGTTAGACTGACAACTGTTGTCAGTGTAGTGCGGTGGTGGTGATAGATGGGTTTGTGTGATTTGTGTGTGTTCGTACAGTGTGGAGGTAGAGGAACTGCATGACTGGATAAGCTTAGGTAAGGTCGCGGGTGAAAGAAAATAACTGATATGTCTATTGATAATTTAGTTATTGTATTGTATATTTTATGCAGATTATGACAAGGTCATCAAAAAACTTATATTAAAAATACAAAAATATATTTTTACGTATTTCGCTGCAACTTATTTGACTTGCAAGACGGGTTGGTAATTAAACACTTAAAGCAATATTTAAGCCCATTAGGCTTAATTTATGCAATAATCCCCAAATTAATATTGTATTTAGCATAAAAATTCCACAGCACCCGTTAAAAGTCCTTTGTACGTGAAATGCAAAAAGTGCGATCAATTTCGTGATACGACAAAATGATGCATTACATGCCAACTGATAAAATCACTCAATTTTTATAATCGAGCCCCGGCAGCTGCCCGCTTCCTGTTGCAATGGAATAAATTTATGTAGCTATTTCTCATTTAAATACAAACTGAATGTTTTGTGCAACTGCACGAATTTTGTCAATATTAATCAATATCGAACAATGTAGGGAAGTGAATACAAACATATGGGATGGTTAAACAATTATAATATCAGGAATTTAGAACATAAATTATGTTCTCGTATTGAGTTATTGGGGACAAGCTCTTGCCCGCGACTTCGCCTGTGTAGAATTCGCTTAGCTATTCGCTATCCCGCGGCTACTATGCATTTTTCCGGGGTAAAAAGTAGCTTATGTCCGTTCTCGGGACTCCAACTATCTCCATACAGAATTTCGTCTAAATCAGTTCAGCGGTGAAGCGAGAAAAGGTAACAGACAGACAGACAGAGTTACTTTCACATTTATAATATTAATAGCTAATTAATAGGGATTATGACTTACATTTAAAATTTACCACGAGCTTTACGGTGAAGGAAAACATCGTGAGGAAACCTGCACAACCTGCGAAGCAATTCAATGGTGTGTGTGAAGTTTCCATTCCGCACTGGGTCCGCGTGGGAACTACGGTCCAAGCCCTCTCATTCCGAAGGAGGCCTGTGCCCAGCAGTGAGACGTAGGTATATAGGCTGGGATGATGATGATGATGAGGGATTATGGGATTATTACATACAAACTTAAATACATATAAAATGAAACGTCCACGACCAGACAACAAACATTCGTATCATTGGTATCATTCATACAAATTATAAATTATTTATCTGCCCAGGCCGGGAATCGAACCCGGGACCTCAAGCTTCCTAGTCAAGTTCTCTAACCACTTGGCTATCTGGTCACCCATGCGATAGCTCCTTGAACTGGAGTACAAATCCTCTCATAATTCTACAGAAACGTTAAACCTATTATAACACCCGCGTGGCGTAAATCGAAGTACATAATCCAACTAGCGTCCTCCGAACCGACGGGTCTGTAAATTGAATCAGATATAGTTAGTGCCACGAGAATTGAAGCTGAACCGATTTTGATAAAACATGTCTAAAAACCATAGCTAGAAAACCTGCTTTCAAATAAAGAAACTGCATTCAAATCGGTCCATCCGTTTAAGAGCTACGGTGCCACAGACAGACAGACACACATAGCGGTCAAACTTGTAACATCGCTCTTTTTGTGTCGGGTGTTAATAAAAGGAGAATGAATTAAATTAATGAGTGAATGTCAAAATCCCGATGTCATTGTGATTGTGAATTATGTGCGTGACCCCAACTCTGGTGGCACTACCTATGCGTCTCATATTATGTATGTATGTAACGATTCCTAAAATATGGTGAGAGTTTATTGAAAGCATTACTGTGCCCTCTTAAGCCAAAAGGAGCTATCTGAAAAAAAAACCCTTTTGAGTTATTAATACTACCTATTATATAGATAGATACATACTTAAATACATAGTAAACACCCAAGACCCGAGAACAAACATTCGTATTTTTCATACAAATATCTGCCCCGACACGGGAATCGAACCCGGGACCTCAAGCTTCGTAGTCAGGTTCTCTAACCACTAGGCTATCTGGTCGTCTAAGGTATTATGGTATAAAACCGTGGACTTGTGGTTTGACCTATTGCTTCTAAAGTAGAGAATTGTGGGTTAAAACCAGGGCCTGTACCTCCGAGTTTCGAAACACATCTGAAAAAAATATGTATTATTTTGTATTTTTATTTTCATATTATTTTGTATCTTATATCATTTTGTATTTCTACTGTTTTTGTAATATTTGTATGTATCACGTGTGTCGAATAAACTTATTAATTTCATTTCTTCATGGTGAAGGAAAACATCGTGTGCAAACCTGCACAAGCGAAGTAATTGGATGGTGTGTGTGAGGTTCCCAATCCGCTGGGCCCGCCTGGGAACTAAAACCACAGATTTCTTATTCTGATTGGTCTGTACCTAGCAGTGGGAGGTATTAGGCGAGGATCATTATGATCATGATGATTATTATTAAGACAGGTAATATTACTTATGCTGCTAAATCATCATTTAGCGATCATCCTATTTGCTTGCTAAAGGACCTATAAAATGTAGTTAATCTATTTCCGAGTCCGGAAACAAAAGAGAATCGGTGTAGAGTCGTCACAGCAGTCAAGCGCGAATCCCACTGGGAAATCAACGCCGTAGTGTGCTTTAACACCTCAGCGTAAAGTGGTTATGGCTGCCTGCTTTAAAATGATGATTGACAAAGGCTTAAAACCCATGTCACTATTCTCTAATAGATCAAGTTATTTTACGTGACAGATATGTTTGATGCCGATTTTATGATTTGAATTCGGGTTTTGTTCCGCGTACCTTGATTTAGTATTTATTTATTTGGCAAAAAACAAAATACATAAGGCCTTAGATTGGCCTTAGGCCTTGATTTTAGAGAATCTCGATATTTCGGCACAGCCCCGCAATTTTCCTGTCGTCTCGTGATCATGGCACATGCAGTTGTGCCGAAATATCGAGCTTCTCTCAAATAAACATACGCGGAACAAAACATGAATTGAAACAATAAAATTAGTAATGACCGCAATAGTCTAAAACATTGTATCTTTGATGCCATGTTTGATTAACATAAAACATGAAAGTGATTACCGTGAACTGCTTCAACTTTGCCCTCTGGCCCCAACATTGCCTGATTCAATTTAGAGTCGATAACTAGCACCCTTCTAGGTTTTTAAACTTTTATCCCCCCGTAATAATAATTCCCGTGTAGATAAAAGTTTAAAACCTATAAGAGTGCTAAGTTATCGACTCTAAATCGAATCAGGCAATGTTGGGGCCAGAAGGCAAAGTTGAAGCAGTTTACGGTAGGTATCGAAAGCTGAAAAAAATATTATATGTTATAATTTGAATAATATTTAAGTGCCCTTATTTCACGGGGAGTTTACCATATTATATGCAAATAAGTGCACCTAACTTCCTTTTATTCCTGACCTTATTGGTTTCTCATACACAAGAGACTTAATTTTCAATTTTACTTTTTTTTACTAAATGGAGGTAATTGAGGAGAATTATGCCCAACAATGAACGTGTTATGGCTGATATGATGATTGAGGATGATGATAATCATAAGGAGGAGGAATTCCTTTATATTACGTAATTTTTTTTTAATTAACGAGCTCAGTTAGTTAATTTTTAAAGCTAATTTATTTTATTTTATTTATTTATTTAAGGAGAGCAAACAGAAGTAAGTGTAAACATTATTTTCTTATAAAATAGTTTTAGAGACTAACATGCACTTTCTTCCTACCCAGCTCCCACTAAAACATGTAAGTGGTATTTATAACTGGACTACTACACTGTACCTGACACAAAACCACTCAACATAGGATCTCGTACAATTTGTTTTAATTTAGAGGCAGCTCTTTCAAATTTCTTGGTAACTTATTAAAAATATTTATGCGCATGCTAAAGCATTGGTCTACATATAATGCTGACCTAAGAACTTAGTTATAATCCAAAAATTAACCGTCGGTTTGTAAAGAATTCAGGGGTAGCGAATATCGGAACAGAAGCAGACCGCAGTGGAACTAATTTTACGCAATTTGGCAAGAAAACCTGCTATAAAAACAAAACAAACACGAGAACCGAAAATTCCACTGAAATTCTCCAATTTCTGACCAGGCACACATTTTCCTTAATAACCTCTAATAACTTCCAATCCAACATCACAATTATAATTAAAGCGATCTATTACGCTTCTCAAACAGCTCCTTTCAGAACTTGAAAAGGGACATTTTTGAGAGGTTATGAATACCCTAATGATTCGACAGAAAAAGTAAATTACCATCAAAAAGGTCGCATCACACGGACCATTTCGTTTTCATTGTAGCCACCGCTGTTTTATGCGTGCAATAAAAACCCTTGGCACGTTTGCTGTTTGTATTAATATGTATGAATTTGAGCGGTTTTTTCAAGGTTTCAAACGGTATCGGACAGTGCGCGGTTACGTTGATGATTGCCGATATTTATAGTTTGAGTTTTTGTTAGGTACGTACGTTATTTTAAGCACCACAGCTGTTCATCCAGGTTTACTGCTGACTGCATTTGAAAATGACTATAGAAGAATAAATCTAAACAAATATACAAAATTATGCATATACAAATCTAAGATTTTCATGAGCAAGCGCATGCTAATCTATCTAAATGTAAAAATAAATCCCTGTTTTCCTTGGTCACGCCATAACTTGAAGATTACTTTACTTACCAATTTTATTCTTTTTTTTTAAGTTCTGTAATAGTTTGTGGAAGGATATTAAAGAAAAAAAAGTAAGGAATTGACGCAAAAAATTAGACAATTTGAGAAAACATAACTACCATATTAGGTTTTTTGATGTACCTTATTTACTCGTACCTTAGCGCGTATTAACCGCTAAAATTAGGGGCATGATATTGGAACGAAATTTTGTATTTACTACTTTTTATCCCAAAATTTACACGGGTTCGGGATAAAATCCCAATACTTTAACCGTTAGGATTTTTAGAAATTCCCACGGTTTTTTTTGCGAAATCCCGGAACAGATTGAATTGAATGAATGTTGCCTTGAGGTTAACGGAAATCAAAACTTACACGGTGTATAAACGAACTAGCTGCCATTACAGTGTTGCCACCTGTAACGTGGCAATCACGTTAGTGCTAGGTCAGGCCGTAAATCTGCCGCAATTACTGGTCGAATTACTTCGCAGCCCTTATACTTATGCATGGCACGTTTGGAGCATTGACACTACAGGAGGCGTCACGCCCGCTCAGGCGTGAGGCAGCATACACACACACAACGAATTAAAATAACTAGTGAGATATCTCTGCCATTTAGGTCTTACTCCTGAAAAAAGTGTACTGTGACTGACTGATTGACAGATTAACTAACTGAGAGATTACGTCTACAGCCTGAGTAAGATGCATTTAAAAGATTCTTTGAAATTATCACGGGAGAGCTAACCAATTTATTACGGGAGCGAAGCTGTAGGATAAAGCTAGTTTCTGTACAAGCGGAATACGGAAATCTGATGTATTACTCCATGACGTCACCATGGCGAAAGAATGACAAGAACCTAGTTATATGAGTTAGCGAAACAAAGTTTCCCTAAAGCTTATTCGGAGACCTCAATCCGTCAGACCTTCAGTACCCGCAGGCACTTGTCTGATTGTTGACAGCTAGCGCTGAAACAAAGAAGTGTGCCAACCAATTGAAGTTTATTACGCTTTTCTAGTTTACAAAGAAACCGTCACATACTAGCTTTAGCTTCGTTCACAAAACTACTCATTACAAACTCACTGGTCGTCTTACTCTTAGAGGTAGGTTGGTCGCTTTCCTCTCCGGTTGGTTATGTGCTCTAAGTGCATGAGACGTGCTTCAGAAGCAAAGGGCCGATATCGTTCAGAATTGTTTATGGCCGTGATTACTTTCAGTAAAGTAATTAGGCCTTTTTATGGGCCTTAATAAGTTATCGGAGCGGAACGGTTTGGAATTTTTCGATTGTTGCGAGAATTTTTTAATTTGCATGAATTAATGTTCGGGGAAGTTTTGTTTTCATATTTTTGTGAGGGCCAAGTTGAGGGTAATTGATTGGTGCTTTGTTGTGATTTGATTTTTTAAGGGCTGGCCACGACTGTATGCGATTAACGGCGCGTTTCGGTTAGTTGCGTGTGCTGCAAGGTAGGTAGATATTATGCGGTGCTCGTCTGGATCGCGCAGAACAGATTAAAATGCTCCTTACATCGCCCCAGTCGCGCGTACTCTGTACATACCCTTAAGGTAAGACGAGTTAGGTTTATATTTCTAAGAGACGTGGTGCTTATTTTGCTACGATAGCTGAAACAATACGCACTTGATCACTTTTTTTTTATTCAACTGGATCGCAAACGAGCAAGTGGGTCTCCTGATGGTAAGAGATCACCACCGCCCATAAACATCTGCAATACCAGGGGTATTGCAGATGCGTTGCCAACCTAGAGGCCTAAGATGGGCCAGTGTCAAGTGCCAGTAATTCCACTGGCTGTCTTACTCTCCACGCCGAAACACAACAGTGCAAGCACTGCTGCTTCACGGCAGGATTAGCGAGCAAGATGGTGGCAGCAATCCGGGCGGACCTTGCACAAGGTCCTACCACCTGCAAAACTTAGCAAATAATAAAAAATAATATTTTAATTATATTTTTTTCTGAATCAGCTCTTACAATTTCGATGAGATTTGATATATGGGGACTTCGAAGGGCGAACAATCAAACAACCTTAGTCCTATCTCTGGAAAAATGCATTTTTATTAGAATATTTATCAGTTTACATTTTACTTAAAATAAATACGTATCTTATACAAAGCAACACGATTTTAGAAAGGAAAATAAACTTCAAGCAAAGCTCTGTCACCCAGATACTTGTTAAACAGATCACGATTTAATTCCAACTTCGCCGTGTCAAAACAACATTGCCTTGAAGCGAACATGTTGTCCGAAATGTATTGTGCATTCAGCTAACGAGAGATTGTTACTTCGTTTGACACAAATTGTGTACTCGTATTCAATATACAGACATGTTGTATGAGTATGCCTACAAAATATGTGCACTGCATCAACGGGAATTTATAGTAAGTACATTGTGTTTAAGGGCGGTAAATAAGGAATTACGAACGAGAGTCTTTTACAGGCTTAAATGCCCGTTCGCCCTACATATGAAAACGGCCAGATTGTAGCGATCGGGAAACACAGGAGCCGGCAGAGCATTTCACTCCTTAACTGTTCAGATAATCAGGACTAACGAAAACGCTTATTATTAATAAGTCATTAACTGTTATCGTAAAGTGACTCTACCATAGCGATTAAAATTACAAGGTGGTGCTGTAAGTCAGACGTGAGATTAACCTTACATACACAATTTTACGTGGAACATTCATTATGTATATTGTTCTTAATCAAATATCGCTAAAGTGTATAAGATGGGCCCTGTAACATGAGCAAAAACCACTCTTCATCTTGAGTTAATTTAGTTCTTCAACTTTTGAAAATATCTTGTATTATGATTTTTATTATAGTTTAAAGTTTAATTGGACAAGCAATGTATTGCAAAATCCGTCATTTTGTGACGTGACAGGCGATGTCATTTACGCTATTGGATGCCGTACATTGAAAATACCATTTAATTTGTTTGGAATAATGATAAAATTAAAATTATTTAATATTTGAAAGTTGCAGAATTTAATTAGTTCCATTTGAAAGAAAGAAAGAAAGGTTTATTTTGGCTCCATAAGTACCACCTAAAACTAAGACTAGAACTAGCACTAAAACTATGTTACTTTAGTTATGTTACTTGAGTAGCAGAACCTGGGTTTTTATGTTTTGGTCCTGTTACAGAGCACACCTGGTACATTTTATACGCCGTTAAAACAAAAGAACACTAATCTAACATGGCAGACTTGATTTGAGTTAATCACGTCTCTAAAATCGCCCAAAATAGCGTCTCAATCGCACTTAATACACTATTTGATATGATTATCCCTCTCTAGCTATATCAAATCACATTATTTAAGCATATTACCCTCTCTTTTGTACACACCGCAGTTAAAATGAGCCGCGCGAGCGGTCACGAGCGCTCTTGATAAATATTGATGCGTGCCATTACGGCGAGCGGACTTTAGCGAATTAGAAGCGAACTGACATGGTACATGGCTGAGTATCTAGTAGCATAATTTTTGATAGTCATAATGTAAGTTTGTCATAATTTTGTCAGTAATATTTTTTTTCCGCCGTAACCGTAAAATTGTTAGGTTTGTTTTATAATAAATTCTGAATATTTCAGAGCCAAAATATTCATTATGACAAACATTTCATTGTGGCTTTAAACTATTATGCTAGCCAATATGAACCCATAGCATATAGTTCTTTAAGTCAGTATTATGGTTGGTACAACGCACTTATTATAGTTTTTAGGATTCAATTTGTAACCTTTCCGGTATGGGACTATATAATAATAAGAAAACTATAATACCAGTACCTTGTCAATTAACTACAACCCTTTTCCCGCTCAATACTATGATAGGAATAAATGAAGGTCTTTTATTGATTTAGAGACAATGTCCTTGTACTGTTTGTAATGAGTCTGTTTCTTAGGTAAAATTCTACCAATAAATAATATAGCTCTCTTCTACATCACTACATACCCTATTTAATAGACAAGTTGTGGATCTCAGTTTAGGATTTGGATCTTAGTCTTGACCTTTTTTTATTATTTTTTCGTGGGAAGAGTTCAAGTGGTGGAGTGACGTATGTAAAAAAGACCTAAAATGAGATTTTTTTTAAATAAACTACCCTGAATATCTTTACCCCAAACACCAACACCAGAAAACTTGACCCAAACCTACTATGTAAATACTCGTACACACAAGTGAGATACTTCAATGCAGAAATTATAACCGGTCTGCCATAGTAAAATTTGGTTTTGCTAGTCATCCCCTCCTCGCGTCTATTCCTCATAGCTGAGGATTGTAGAGCCCATGAAAACAGTTTATCTCTGACGGTGTATCTGTCATCTATTCATGAACTTGACATTGGGTCTTGTTGTATTGCGATGTACTCGTACAGTGCCCAGAATACAGACCTGATCTGCCTATCTTGCATGTGTCAGCAGTCACCATCCTGCAGTCATACTCTAAACTACTAACCCAGACTAACTCATTTTCACACTCATTTGAGAAGACATTTACAGATTTAATGTATGAATAGTTATGACGACTTTCTTGGAAACACAATGGGGGGATTTCCCATTTCCTTCCACATGGCAGTATTGGATCCTGGAGTCTGTAGCTGCTGATAATTGGAGAGGGATGCTGCTGACTCTCAAGTCCTGCTTCTTAGTCGTCTATTATGGCACCCACCCAGGAGAAGAAATGGGTCTGTCTTATTCTAAAAACGGGTAAGAGACACTACGTTATATAAATATATATTTTAGGGATCTAAAAATATGTCTGTAATCTTCAAAAGTGTATAGGAAAGTCAATTATTTATTTTTGGAGTTTTTTACGCTTGAGTTTGGATTTTCTTAGCTGCGATCATATTAAAGCTGACTTGGAGAATCCAATTCGATTCGTCTTTGAATTATAATTCAATTTCTTTTATTGAATTTGATAAATTTATAGTCCTATAAAACCGCCTTATCCAGTTTGCCAAAGCTGCAAGTTTAAATTAAATTACGATGAAACGAATTTTACTTCAATGGAGTAAGTAGTAAAAATATTATTTTTATTTTAACAAAATATGCCTGGAATATATTTAGAGAAGATATGTTATTCAACTAGTAATTTTGTTTTTTGTAATTAAACTTAGATGGCGTGCGCAGAGATGCATGAACTGCAGCGGATTCTAAGCTCGTTCTGATTTAAATATATAAATGACGGTTCTCTATCGTTTGCCCGAATTCCATATGCCATAATGTCTCGTTCTCCATAATTTTCATTTGCTATCAATTTATTCCTGTAACAGTATTTTCTTCAGACTTGATATTAAACTAACCTAACCTAACCTACTGCATTCTATAAGATGACATTTAAAAAAATCCTGAAAACAGCACGGTTTTTTTTTAATTTGCATTAAGGTTCTATTATGTTTTATGGCAAACGTTGGTACGGTAAGTGAAATTCGGGCAAGTAAAGGTATACGATAAATGACACCTCGTCAAAATTGGATTGGTATTAGCAAATTTGGTAGTACCAAAAAACATGAACAAACTGCTTAAGACAAATACAAATCAAATTTCTGAAAAGCACTATATATCAAGTTATTTTTAAAGAAAAGTGGCAAACCCTCTCAAGAACCTTCACTCACTCCACGTACCAGGTCCTCATAACTAAACACCAAAGATACTCCAAAAAAGCCAGCTCACACTCCTGTTATCCCATGACACGTAGCCACATAAACATCTAATTCTTCCCTGCGCACCTGTGCCATCCCACTCGCACACTTCGTCCCGCTCTCGCCCACTCGGGATATAGAACACGGAGGGAGTGAGCCCAGTTTCGGCCGGCGGCTCACACTCGGCGCACGTGTGTGTCTAACTGTTCTATATCAACACGTTACAGGCGTGTTTTTTACGGACCTCAATGAAAAATTGATGAAAACGCGCTTAACGAGCTCTCCTGTGTTAAGACTGTGGTTCTAATTAAACTTTGTGCTACTAGGATTACATAGACGATGTAGCGAGCACGGTAAGTGTATTTTCAGTGCCGATTTCAGGTAGATAAGGCATGCAATTTCGTCCGCTACATTTGCTGTTATGGTAATTTAATTTGCTCTTTGGTTATTTAATCTTGCTAATTGTGTTCGGTTCGCGTTGATATTTTTAGCATGCACCTGTGCTGATTGATGGTTATCTTAACGGAGTTATTTACTATTAGGTACAACAGTAGTGAAACCAACGCCTTTCCCATATTAATGGAGAGTTCGAATTGACAACAGTATTTGAATTTGTAACAAAAAATGTTAGTGAGGGAATGACGTAATGTAATGTAGTAGAAATATTTTGATGTAGGTACACATTAAAAAAATCTGATAAATATGAGTTACGTTTTTGAAAACTGAAGGGCGAGGCAGTATGTTTACAAATTTGAAAAAAACTGTTTTAAATTGGTAAATTGCCTTAATTACGAGTACGTTTTTGCAGGTGGTAGGACCTTGTGCAAGGTCCGCCCGGATTGCTACCACCATCTTGCTCGCTAATCCTGCCGTGAAGCAGCAGTGCTTGCACTGTTGTGTTTCGGCGTGGAGAGTAAGACAGCCGGTGAAATAACTGGCACTTGAGGTATCCCATCTTAGGCCTCTAGGTTGGCAACGCATCTGCAATACTCCTGGTGTTGCAGATTTTTATGGGCGGTGGTGATCTCTTACCATCAGGAGACCCACTTGCTCGTTTTCCATCCAGTCAAATAATAAATAAATAAAAAAACGTAGAAAGAAACAAAAAAAGATTAACTTTTTAATTCTACAGTCTCGGCCACGAGTACTGTTCGGAGGTATTCTTTTTATTCTTCAAAGAATATCGTAGTTACAATTCTCGTAGCACCGCACCGTAGCACTGTTTATTACGTCGCTACGCAGCTCGTAGCTCCGAGGACTTTTATTTTATTATTATGCCTTCTTTTCATATTGTGTTATTTTCATTATTCTTTCATCGTCGATTCTTTACTACGCTTTTATGATGGATATAAAATGGGTTATGGGTTCCCAGTTGCCGCCTTTGCGGCGTATAATTTAACTTGATTGTATTTGGTTTGAATTCTATTTTTAATCTCTGAAGCAAAAAGTGATAAGTTTGATTTCAATGTCTGTCTGTAGCATCGTAACTCTCAAACGGAAATACCGATTTCAATACGGTGTTTTTTACGTGAAAATGTATTTCTTTGCGGTAGTTATTAGCTAAAATCGGTTTGGACGTTTTTGAGATATTGAATTTTGAATTGACAAATGTTGAATGGATGATGTGTGCCAAATGTAAATAGTCCGAATTAAATATTTTGAATTTGAATTTAACCCTTCTAAGTTAATTAGGTTTATTTTTAGGTTAGTTAAAGCTTTATTAAATGAATATTTCAATATTTTAGACGGAATTTAGTTGATGTTATATGTTAGAAATTGTGAAAAAAGGTTAAGATAAAGATATATGAAAATTCCTGTTCGAATAAGTGCAATAGAAATTTGGCTTTCTAACTATCCCGTTATTAGTATTGGAAATCCTATAACAATATTATAAACGTGAAAATTTGTGAGTATTTGCGTGTGTCTAGATATGTTTGTTTTACCTTAACGCTTATCACGAATTTGGATGAAATTTAGTACGTCTATATATACGAGTACCTAATGATTAAAGCCGTGGTGGCCTAGTGGTTTGACCTATCGCCTCTCAAACAGAGGGTCGTGGGTTCAAACCTATCGCACCTCGTTTTTCCAAATTCATGTGCGGAATTACATTTGAAATTTACCAAAGCTTTGCGGTGAAAAAACATCGTGAGGAAAACCTGCACAAACCTGCGAAGCAATTCAATGGTGCGTGTGAAGTTCCCAATCCGCACTGGGCCCGCGTGGGAACTATGGCCCAAGCCTTTGTTCTGAGAGGAGGCCTGTGCCCAGCAGTGGGACGTATATAGGCTGGGATGATGATGATGAATGATTAAAGTCACGGGTTCACGGTGGATGCAAGCCGCTTCCAACCGAGGCAACTGGAGGTCTATAAGGGAGGCCTATGTCCAACAGTGGACGCCCTATGGCTGATATGATGATGATGATGATTATACCTAATAATATCGGGATAAAACCTCAAAATCTCAACCAGTGGATTTGGCAAAGTTGTTTTTATAATGCAACGTCATTGAAGACTGCGATGAAATATTTCAGAAAATTCTTGAAATGCTAAAATCTCTGATGAAATATTTCAGATAATTGAACTTTTAATATAAGTGGGATAAGTAACACGGGTCATCATCATCATCATCATCATCATCAGCCGGAAGACATCCACTGTTTGCCTTTGCCTCCCTCTTAGAACGCCACATGAACGACAACTCGCCACATGCATCCACCAGTTGCCCGCAACTCTCGCGATGTCGTCTGTCCACCTAGTGGGAGGCCTGTCAACACTTAGTCTTAGTCTAACGTCTGGTAGCATGATGTACGGTTCTGTTGCTCTGAAGATGAGCTCTGGTTGAGTTCGAAACAAGTCCGTGTAGTGTGGTGGTGGTGATAGATGGGTTTGTGTGGTTTGTGTGTGCTCTTACAGTGTGGAAGTGGAGCCACTGCATGAACACGCATATTTTGCATAAACATAACTATCACAAGGTCGCGGGTGAGCAAAGAAATTCTTTTAGTTCACTTAGGCTTACGGTTCGTAGTCGCCGCTCCGCTCTAGGACTTGATGTTCTCATTACTTAACACAAGTGTAAATACTCCCGTACAATTTGCTAAACATGTCTAGTTATCAATAAATCATTATATTATGACACGATTATTTGTACGTAGCCCTGGAAGCGAGCCAATGTCATTGACTTGGCGTATCGCGTATTATCAGTTCTAGTGAATGCAATTTGCATAAAGTTTACTATCAAGGGCAATAAAGCTCTTATAACGAGAGTTGCTTTTAAGATATCTTTTTATTCAATTTTTTTTTTGTTAAATATAGAGGGGAGTGATGTGCGTAACAGACGAGAACCTTCTCATAATCAATTTCGCTATGTTTTCCTTTGATATGTAAGGTATGTCAACATAACATTAGTAGCACGAAGATTCCACCCTGGTATTGGATTCAGATTCTTCAACTATAATGTACAGCATACGTCTACATAATTACGCATACTAATGTTGAACTTTGTGAAATTGTTTATAAAAAATACTTTTATTTTGCCCGCAAAATCTTCACACGCAGCATTGAATTGCTGCACAGGTGTGTGTATGTTTTCTCACGGTGTTGTTGATTTCTATAATTCCGCACATGAATTCCTTCTGAAAAACTTAGAAGCGTGAGCCTGGAATTCGTACATACAATATTCTGAATGAGAGATCATAAATCAAACCACTAGGCTACCACGCCTTATAAAAAAAACTTTGCCCATGAAAAAAAAGAAAGTATTTTAACTCAAAATTACTTATTATAAGTAGGTAGGTACAGTCACCAGCACCAATATCTGACACAACAAGCGTGCATAAATATCTGATACGACGCTATTTCTAGGGCCGGAAGGACGTGTCAGATATTTTTGCACGCTCCGCTGTAGCAGATTGTTAATGCTGGTGACTGTAATTATAATTAAGATCACAAAATAGTCTGCAATGAGAACAAACCTAATAATAAGGTAGGCAGTCTTATGTAAAAATTAGTCCTAAGGAGGTTATCTAAGCTGACATTAGGGCAATTGTACCATGATTTTACTCTGACATGGATTTTTCCAGCGAGCTGACACTAGCTACGCCGGCATAATTTACTACGACTGCTCTGAACATGACACATTTGTGTAACTAGTTTACGAGAGTTAAATTCTTTATTTTGATTAATTCGCATAAAGTCGGGCTACATTTGCCCTGGAGGGTAACTTTGCCAGTCTCCAAAATTGTTTTTATAATGATTCTTTTCAATTTGAAACAATTTAATGTTCTGTTTGTTGAAGTTATTACTTAAACCGAACCTGAAGGTCTGTGAGGAAAAACTATGTCCAACAGTGGACGTCCTACGGCTGATATGATGATTATGATGACAAAATGCAATTTACAAAAACTATTATTATGTATAATACTGTTTTCGCTCTAATTTGTTCCGTTCGTAATTAAAAACGTCTAATCCGAACAAGGGTCCCAAAGTAGATTGTAGGAATATATTATTTTAATGCTAACTTTTTCGAGGAAACCTTCCAAGCAGTTTATATACATCTATATTATGTACAAATGTAGAGAAAAATCTGAAAGGCTCCGAGTAACACCTTCAAAGGGGAAAACGGTTTTGAATTTGTGAGCAGAGCAGGTGTGAGGAATAAAGTCGATGGATCGCTCTGATGAATAACATTGAGACAGATATTTGTAACTGCAGAGTCGCGTGGTTATAATATTACACTCGTGAGTGAGATACTGGAGAAGTTTGGCCCATATTTCGTAAAAAAAAACTAAATCGTTAATGTTTTTTTTATATATAAAAAATAGGCTTACGTTTGGCCACAATCTCGCTTGATGGAAGGCGAAGATGAGGCCTAAGATGGTACACGTTTGCCTAGAAGGTGTCTGATTTTTCGAGACATAGTTATTTTGCATTTGTGAAATTTAGAATTTAAGTTTCTAGGCATCCGCGGATGGATCAACAGATACACAGACATAGCGATAAAATGACGAGGCCCTTAGTACATATGTGTGTTATGATAATCTTCGTGTATAAGCTTTATACCGCGGCTTCGCGCTCAATGAAAATAACAAGCTACTAAACAGCTCATTCGAAAGTCAATGCCAAAAAGTATTTTCCATAAAAGCTATGAGAAATACGTGGTTAGTGATTTGATTCAAAGACGTTGAAATTGTAGGGAAGGTAAACAATATATATAACAAAAAAAAACAGGACCATCAATGAATGTGGTATTAAATAACCAACTGACCAAAACCAATTAGTGAACGTAGCAATTATTCCGTTAAACGCAAACATTTCCATGGCCGCAGTTAAGTTCAATTGAAATCCGATATTTGAAGAATCAATTAATTTCTACTTGAAACGTTAAAGTTCCAGAAGCGATGGAAGTATCGAAAGCTTGAAAGTCGTGTTTTTAAATTTAGTACTAATTGAACGAAATTGTAACAAATGAATCCTGGTAGGATTAAATATGGTTTTCTACGTGCATTATAGAAAAAAATAGCAAGTTAGCACGCAGTAATGGTTAAACGTAATTAAAAGAAACTTGGCGTACATAATTAGTACGTAGTGCGTTCTTACGGGATAACATTTTAACTTTAAATAATAAGAAATAAGTATATTAAAGTTAAGACAGCGGGGTGTCATCTATTGGCAATTATCGTTTCGCATGTCTGGCAGTTGGACGTTTACCTTACCATAAATGGCATTGTCCGTGTGGCGTTGTGCTTTGAAATTGATACTGTAACCTTTATTCAGGCCAAGCTCTGAGATTGTAGGTATGTCGAGGAAACTAAATCGCATACCAGGGTGACCTTTTCATACTCAATTTCGCTATGATATCTTTGCCAAATGTATGGAATGTAAGTATGACATCTGTAGCACAAAGGTTCCATCCTGGTAGGTACGCGATCCAGTTTCTTTTACTGTACGTGTTTCTAACGCGGGGGAAGCCGCAGGTTAATATTAGTGAAAATAAAGCTAACTCCCAAATTTCCTACAATAACATAAAAGTATTACAATACCAAAAACTCTCAAACTTGTAGATCATATAAGCATATTCAGCGTATTTCAAAGTGAGCTTCCGATCCCTTTACTAGCGTTATGCCAGTCACGACTCGACGTAACATAAAGCGCTGTTCGCTGGAAATTGAAAGTGACTTCGGCTGTAAAACGTACCTCAGCAAATAGCTTGAAGCGCTTGACGAAATATCAATTTGAGACACGTTTTTGGGGTTTATCTTCTTACACAGGCGTGCGATCACGCTGCTTTACGTTTTTCCGTTAAATCGCGAATGCAGGGATCCGCAGAGCAAAATTTAAAACGTGGCACCCGAACTAGACTTAGGTTAGAAATATGGAGATACCTACGTGGAAGAATCAGGGTCACTGACATAGCCAAGCAAAGTAGATCGCAATGAGCGCGTTCTCGCCAACAAACTGTCATACCAGTTTGGCGAGTGGATTTAGACATAAGCAAATGTTTGTGTTCCGGGCGGAGAAACGTTGGTAGACAGGAGATGAGGTGGACCGACGACCTGGTCAAAGTGGCGGGAAGGTGCTGGATGAGGAGAGCACTGGACCGAGTTGAGTGGCGAGCAATGCAAGATGCCTACACTCAGCATTGGGTGGCTATGGGCTGAAGAAGAAGAAAGAGAGAAATGTTTGTAATACATATGAGAAAAAAAGTGGCTATAGGCAGGCCATATAGCACGGAGAACAGATGGCCGCTGGGGCAGAAACGTTTTTGAATGAAGACCTTGGATCGGCAAGTGCAGCGGTGGACGTCCACTAACGAGATGAACGGATGATCTGGTTAAAGCCGCGAGTTCACGGTGGATGCAGGCCGCTGCCAACCGAAGTGACTGGAGGTCTATGGGGGAGGCCTGTGTCCAACAGTGGACGTCCTACGGCAGAGATGATGATGATAGTGATCGTCTTTTTGGTGATATGATGGTGATGACGTGTATTTGTGCTTTTTGGAGCATCAAAATGTTAGCAGTCTTGATTCCTAAACCAAAACAAATGCAACAAAAATCGGTCCACAATTGGTGTAATTTTCGCATAACAAACACACAAAAAAAACAAATAGTCGAATTGAGAACGTCCTCCTTTTTTTGAAGTCGGTTGAAAATAAGTTTTTTTAACTTTACGATATAAAAAATATAAATACCTACTCATGTGGAGTATAGTCCATTTTGATCCTTTCCATGGTAAAAAGGTAACAAATTAGCACTAAATATAACAGAATTATTGTCGAAAAAACATGCAAAAAGCGTGATCCTTTTTATTTTAATATTTTATAACGTGACGTATTTCTTACGTAGCTTAAAGCAGTAATTTTTCGACAAAGCTTTTAATAAACATCGTTTAGAAACTCGAGTCCAGGAAGGCTTCGTGTGGAGTGGCGTCGTGAAAGCATTATTCCGGAAGGTGAGAATTCTTTGCTAAAGGCGAGCCGAGTGCGGACCAGAGCGACGCAAGAGGTGGAAGAGTCGCGGGAGGGATCATGTATAAATCAACTAGTAAATAGTTGTTCAAAATTACATTTGAAGTTGACCACGAGCTTGGTGAAGGAAAACATAGTGGGAAACCCTGTAGAAACATGCGGAGCAATTCAATAGAGTGCGTGAAATTGATAATCTGCAATACGCTCGCGTGGGTAACGGTCGGGTCCAAGCTTTTACATTCTGAGAGGATGCCTGTGCTCAGCAGTGAAATCGTATATAGGCTGAGATGATGATGGCTGTACAAGTTAAATAACGAGTTCAGCTGTCATTCGGGCCGCGTATTACGCATTGTGTGCCCTTGTTAATTACAACATACCTACGTTGATAAAAATATTTGCCAAATTAGAGTTTCTGAGATGCTAGTTAGCGCTAGTACCTATCGTAAGGACCTGACAACTAAAAGAGCCAATCACAAGCAAGACCGGAACGTCAAACGCAAGCAAGACCGGAACGTCAAACGGACCTCTCGATACCGATGTTTCGCCAGTTAAGAAACCTCTAATCTCTAGCTTCATTTAAGACTATGCGTTGACTGTAAGTCAATCAGTCAGTTTCGGCACTGTTTGCCACCAAAAGTTAAAATAGTATTAAAAGCTGTTCGCTTGTTCCTTGTCCCACGCCGAGCACTATCTGCGGAGATTTATTCGTGGCTCGCTTTTGACACTATAAAGGCCTTTCATACTTCTAAAACGTTGTTTACTCGCCCGTGTTTACTCATACCTGAGAAACAGTTTCTACGTTATTTACGGGTCTGCATTTTACTGAAATGTGTTTATGAAATGGATGGTTCAATTTTCTGTCATACAAATAGATTTTTAGGGTAAAAATACAACAAACGGGCAATAGCACCGCTCACATTATGCACCTCTTTTCTTCACACTTTGTTAAGAAATTGTTATTGAATTTAAAATTTGAACATTTATTCCGAATATCAAGTTCCACCGAAAAGTAAGTAATATAAATTTTACCATTAAAAGACACCAATATAGTATTACTAATAGAAATAGTTAAGTAATTTAAAACTTTTTTAAACATCTAAAATATTATATATTAATTTTCACATCTTCAGTAATGTTTTGCTTTTTTCTATATCGTTATATTTTGAAGAGTCTTGTTTTTATACTTTACTTTCACGTGATATTTATTATTTACTCTTTTAATAATTCACTTGAATTATTAAGCTAGCATCTTTCCTTAAAAGAACTCCGCACCGCTTAAAAGCAGCACAAAATCCTAACACTGCATAAATCATTCTAGCGCGCCACAAGCAACGCGGTGGAACCAAGCATTCTCAAAAGCAAGCTCGATTCAACTCACTCAAAACTCACTGGAACAACTGTTGTATGTTAAAATTACTAAATAAAGGAGCAGCCACACCGCTGCTTTAAAAACTCGGTGCGCTAGTCCTGCGTACACTTGACCGGTTTTTAGGGTTCCGGAGCCAAAATGGCAAAAACGGAACCCTTATTGTTTCGCCATGTCTGTCTGGTTGTCTGTCTGTCTGTCCGTCCGTCCGCGGCTTTGCTCAGGGACTATCAATGCTAGAAAGCTGTAATTTTGCAGGAATATGTACGTAAACTATGCCGACAAATTAGTACAATAAAGATTTCAAAAATATTTTTTTTAGTATACTTACGTCTCATAGACGTAAAGTGGGGGTGTTTTTTTTTTTCTCATCCAAAATTGTAGTGTTGGGTATCGTTGGATAGCTCTTTCAAAATCATTAGGGGGTTCCTATTTTTCGGTTCAGTGATCTGTTTGCAAGATATTTAACTTTAAAGTGCAATTTTTCACTAAAATCGAGCTTCCCCCCCCTCTAAAATCTAAACCGGTGGTTGGAAAATTTTGAAAAAATTCGGAATGGTAGTAAGTTTATCAAACTTTCAAGGAAAACTATAACGGCTAAGTTTGCCTGAGAATTATTAGTAGTTTAAGAGTAAATAGCAGCCTAAGGTATAACATATACCTAAACTTGGAAGATTCCGTATAAGAAAAATATTACTTATTTTTTTCGTAATGGCTACGGAACCCTATTTTGGGCGTGTCCGACACGCTCTTGGCCGGTTTTTGTTTTAAATAAGTCGACCAGAATATTTCGAATACTTAGTTTTTTTTAAGCACCTGATAGAAAAATTTATAGAGTACCTACTTACTATCAATTAATTACAAAAACATATACTCATATAAGCTAGCATAGTCACTGACATCTAAAGCTTTTAAAAACTTAAAAGCGTTATTTTATTTTGTACCTCAAAGCCTATTTTCTTTGAAATCCACCTACAACTTATTATAATTATTTAAATTTCAAAAATAACGCATCATACAGACTAAATTACGCGGCCTCAGATTAAAATTCATTATTAATTACTCAGAATTAAACGAAACTTTGAATTTAAACACGATGCAAATCTAATTTCCACTCAAAAACATTGAGTACCTAACTACTTTAGTTTTTACTTGAAACAAATGCGTCTGTGAAGTCTCTTTAGTGCTTAAGTTTGCTCTCATAATCACGAAGCACTTACAACAGGAGGTGACCGGACGCCAGTTTTTTATCCATCCACTTAACATTCCGGCTAAAATTTGCTTAGCTTGAGATTTGACGGCTAGTTTGACTGCTATTGTTAAGTAATTTGGTGTAAAACTCACTGTTTTCGTAGAAAATCACCACACTTTTTTTCCAAGAAAGTGGTTATGGTTTGCTATGAATTAAATTAGAAAAAAATGAGCATCACCAAATTGACTGTGGCACACAGTTTAGTTTGCGTCTGTGTTTCGCATTTGGGTGATGTTATGTTTGAAGTTTGTAGGAACGTATCTTTTGACATAAATTTCGACGCGTGCCGTAACCCCTCACGAAAACTGCCCATTGCTTACTTTCTAACCTAATCATTTATAAACTTTTGTTGTTTTTGTTGGTCTAGCGTTCGTTTTGTCACATGTTTGCCAGACACTAGCAAATTTTCTCTATTTTAGTTAAAATCTGCCAGTAAGTGATAATTTATTTACTTTAATAAAAAAAGTTTTCTCAATCAATCAAATTTTTTTCTTATTTTTTTAATAAGTGTGTCAAAAAAAATAAACAAATTAAAACAAAAGGCAGCTCTCTTCATGAGTGCTTGATGCTCACAGCCAAAGTTAGGAACTTTGTCCGTAATATGCCTCATTGAGTCTTGAATGTAGTACTTTTATTTGAAGCCGGTGCGATTTTTTTCGTAATTCACATTCAAAACATTTTTATAATCAAATGTGAAGCTTGAATCTGTATATCAGTTCACCATTACACATATTATTCTCTTCTTTTCACCGCGCGTTTTAACTTTTTTTTAAATAGGTACGTTCAAACGGATAGTTGTAAACGAACACACAATATCGTAGTTATTTAGATACATTCTCCAAACCATTTGAGCATTCTTATAACACTATTTGTAAATTAGTTACTCCTTCACGGTTTAGTACATTAGTACAGTTTAGTTTAGTACAGTTTAGTACATTAGAATGAAATTTGGCATAGATAGCTAGCAATTTCACTACTTTTTGCACATTAGAAAATTGCAGCCCTAACAATCTCTGAGTTAAGCTGCGGATAGATGGATATGGCGAAACTATAAATGATTTCTCGTAAAACTAACGCTGACATGAGGTAGAAAATATTTAGATAACATATGTACTCAAAAAATGCCGCAAACTTATCATATTATTAAAAGGTTTGCTACCGAAATACCTTACACAAATTGCGTTAAATTTTTCGTTTTGCACCTAAGACGCTCAGAGCGATCTTTCGGTCGATACCGCTCAGAATAGACGCAAAATGGGTCATCGTTCGGCGACAACAGACGTTCGTAGCTCGAGATAAATTTATCGAACGCTCTGTAGATTAATAGATTTTGAGCGCGGAAAATGACACGAGATTTTGTCGCGTTTGTTTTGTTTTGGAAATAAATGAAGGTTACACGAGAGCTTAAGACTACACAGGGGGCAAATCGTGCATCAATGAGAGCTATCGCGTATAAATTCGCCGCTAGAGGCGCTAGTGTAGCGTGAGGTCTCCGAAATGTCAAATCTCATAGTTTTTTGTGAGCTACGCGGGTTAAATTATAATTAGAATATTTTTGTGAATATTATACATTACCTGAAATTAATTATGGCAATTATGCATTACGGGGCAATGAATTTCTGTGTTTTGATACAGTTTTGTCTTTCGGAAACTTTTGTCCTCCCTTTTTTCCGAACAAAACGGGACAACGCAACACTGTGGTTGCTCGATATTTTTATGGTACGGTTTTAAGGTGTATTAAATATGATTTTATCCTAAATTTTGTTTTCACTACCATTATAACAGACTTTGAAAGCCACACTTAAAACCTCACGTAACAGTGGCGCCATCTAGAAAGACAAAAAAACGATACCCCTCATTGATCAGGGTGGTAAGGCATCACATTTTGGATCATTGGGGTTTTGTGACAGTCTAGATGGCGCTAGTGTCGTGTGGTCTGTTTGATAACTTTCTCATTTGCGTTACGTTTGCGTTTGTCACTGGTTAAATAACTAAATAAGCCAATCGCAGCAAGTGTGTAACGTCAAACGGACCATTGATACTAACGCCATCTAGCGGTATTTTGCGTGTCAAGAAACTCTCATTGACTCATTTCACTCACGGTATTTGTAGGGTTCCATAACAAAAATTGCATACCAAAACATTTTTGTTAAAGTATTTGCTGCTTGCTGTCAAACTCAAAACTTCTTTAGGTACCACAAACGCATGTAATGCGTCAAAATTATAACAGCAGCGCTGGGCCAAACGCAATATGAAAACGCAAATATGCGTTGTTGGTCCTGAATGAGTTTATGCTTTATTTACAACACTGTTGTATCGCGCATTAAACATTGTTAAAATTATTTATGTATAATATGAAAGCTTTTATGACTAAAATAAATACACTACAAATTACAATGCCCCGAACGTACTTAACTTAATTAATTTCATCAGGCAGAGTATAAAATTTAATTATATTATATATGTTTACGGTAACTCATAAACTGCCACATGCAAAATTCATTTGCCTTGCTAAGTCGTAGCATTCTGTGTTTAAGGACGTACGTGACCCAAATAACGACTAGAATCGTAAATCTGTACTAATAAATTATTTTGCATTAAAACTATTCTGATATCGTACATAGGTACATGGAGTAAGAGATAAGTGAGATGTGAAACATAATTATAATATGTATATTCTTTCATAAAATCGGCTTAATCACTAACCCTAAATGGGCTTCGGAGCGTTCAAAGCTTGTCAAAAACTTGATCACTTATTTAAACCGAGTTTAAACTTGCAAGAAAAATCGTGCAAGTTGCATTACATTGCGTTACTCGATTGACCACTACAAACTCGTTGGCTGTACGGCCTCGCAATGTACTCGTAATACAACTTGCACGTTTTTTCTTGCAAATCTAAATTCGGCTTTAGATTTGTTTGTACGGTCACCAGCACCAATGTCGGACAAATTTGAACTTATAAAGCTTGTTTTGAGTATAATAAACATTATTATTATTTTACTACGGAAATAATTTTGCTAGAATAATGTAAACAGGGCCTAACACACATTAAAGCAGCTGGAATGTACAAGTTATTTTCGTGCCAGAATATTGTAATGTCATAACATAATAACTGTAAACATTGGTGTCGATTTTGTACCAAGGTTACTGGCACCGGTTGGTACTGTGCTGGCCATGTAGCACTTGTGACTGGAGATTGTTTCGCAGGATATCTTCCGCCGTAATATTAGCATCATCAGCCGGAAGGCATACACTATTGAACAAAGAACGCCATCTGCTAACACTGCGTTTTCCAGTCCGTGTTCTTTGAATGATATGGGTGAATTGCAAAAAATTGGTACATAGTTAAGGGCTTTACTTAAGAAAATTTAATTTATTCCTTTGTGTTATGAGTTACCCAGAAAATATAGTTTGTATGACTAACTTTCGTAACACAAAGGAATCATTTTTTTTATTTCTTTTTTTATTCGATTGGATGGCAAACGAGCAAGTGGGTCTCCTGGTGATAAGAGATCACCACCGCCCATAAACATCTGCAACACCAGGGGTATTGCGGACGCGTTGCCAACCTAGAGGCCTAAGATGGGATACCTCACGTGCCAGTAATTTCACCGGCTGTCTTACTCTCCACGCCGAAACACAACAGTCAATTAAGTTTTCTTAACTAAAGCCCTTAACTATGTACATTTTTTTTGTAATTCACCCATATGGTCTGGCCATTGCCTCTTTACGCGAAAAATGGCTGAAAAACTTATAATAGAAAGATAAGCCGCAGCCAACTTCTGTCGTGGGAGCTTTATGGTGCTAGCAATTACGATGCAAACTAAGAAACTTAAAGCGAAAATTCAAATTTGATTTGTTATTTTTCGTTCCGAACCAGCGTAGCGTAGAACGTTTTCACAATAAGTTGCAATAATGAATTTCCTTTAGAAACAACAGGATGCCACTATACGAGTATGAGTAGCTTTCTTGTTGAAAGCTTCCACAGTGCGACATAATTACTGTACTACTACCATGAGTCTATAGTGACCGTACTCGATAGCGACGGCGTAAATTATTTCTATAGGCGCTGTACAATTCTCCATACAAATAACTTACGCCGTCGCTATCGAGTACGGTCACTGTAAACTCATGGTAGTGGTACTGAACGTGTTACGTTCGCTTCGATTATTCGATAGTATTTAGGTTAGATACATGTAAATCTAAAGCAATGGCAGACCGTGTTGTACAAGAATATCGATCAGCAGAGTTTATTTAGCCGTCAGACGTTTTATTGCAGCTCACGTCCTATTTCGTAGTAAAATGAATTGAGACAGCAATATCGTAAACTCTAGACACCACACCTTACCTATTTTCTATTAAGCTATTACTTTTAGAGCTGGTTTTATGAGTTGGCTTTAATTTGGAACTACAGCTTTGAACATGAAACTACCGTGAGACTCTCAAACGATAATACAAAACAATAATTCAATTAAACCTACAATAATAGCAAAAATGATGATGTAAATGTGGGTAGTTGTGCGCCGGTAATAGTTTCATCGAGTACCTAATCCCGCGAGCAGAGCGATGGCGCGCAGTGCGCGTTTTGCAACACCCGCCGTGTCGCGTGCGTCTTGATGAAGGGCTACGAATTAGCCCGAAACATGTCAAGCTAAACTCGATTTAAGACGTTAATTGTCTGGGTTTAAGCTTGAACTAGACTTTAAACTAGAGCTTTAGTGTAGAAGAGATATAAACGGACATATAGGTATCCAGTGGCGTGCACCTCAGGTAAACACTCCATTTCAATAGAATTTAACAATCCTTGACATGTAATCCCGACGACAGTTAAGCGTATGACTGGGCGGGAATAAACCAAGAATAGACATAGAATTTCGAGTTAGAAAGGGGCACAGCATTATTCTTTTTTTATTCCTTTTATAATCACATCAACACGGACATACACAATAAGTGCGTCCACGTTAGATGTCTTAAGTGTCTTGAAAATGGTCAGATTATTGAAATGTAGTAGGCAGCGCCAGTAGCTGCAATGAATATAGGCCCTAGACACTAGGGCGTGTGGGCTAATGTTAGTGTTATGAAGTGGGAATGATGAAGCCGGAAACTAGACATTCGAACTCCAAGACAGAATACCTACTTAGGGGCGGTTTCACCACCCACTGATTTATTTTATTTGACGGATAAATATGTGATGCCGTCTGCGTCTATTCGAACAAAATAAACGGAGGTTGCATCACATTTATTCGTCAAATAGCCATGGTAGGTTGTGTTAGGGTATTTTTAGACTAAGAATCAAGGGTCTAATGACAAATCAATTAAAAATATTAACAACAGCAAGTTAAAACTGTCCATTAGCTTCTAATTGAGACTGATACTAAACGACGTAATGACAAATTCGACCCAAACATCACCCCAATTTACACCTTACTAAATTCACAAACAGTCTAAATTAGTCAAAAAGCCTGTATTGATGTTTCAAATGCGATATCGTTCATATTCGAATCATTAATCTTAATTATCGGAGGAACAATGTTGGACTGATTCAGTGTACGTAGAAAAATACCTATTGTTTGGGCAACACGGCAATGCTTTTATAGATTGACAGTCAATAAGTCTAGCTAATGATGGCGTCGGGAAATTATCCGATTTTGCTGGTCGTTATTTAATAGTTCGATAGGAAATGTATTTGGCTGACGAAATGGATTGGATAGGTGAATGTTTTTTTTGTGGTGTCATCCCAGTCTATATACGTCCCACTGCTGGGCAGCCTCCTTTCAGAACAAGAGGGCTTGGGCCATAGTTCCCACGCGGGCCCAGTGCGGATTGGGAACGCACCATTGTAATGTGTATAGGTTTTGATAAACATAACTCATAGCATTTATAGGTCATTAGACTTGAACGCTTCTCGACGACCGAATGGCCAAGTGGTTAGAGAATCTGACTACAAAGCTTGAGGTCCCGGGTTCGATTCCCGGCCGGGGCAGATATTTGTATGAGTAATACGAATGTTTGTTCTTGGGTCTTGGATGTTTAAAATTTTATGTATTTAACCGTTGTCTAGTATCCATGGTACATTTTATGTATTTAACCGTTGTCTAGTATCCATAGTACGAGTACAAGCTTTGCTTAGTTTGGGTCCCATGATATTTATTATTATTACTTAGGTACGGTATATAATAAAATAAAACATGCCTTTGGGGGAGAAAAGTCCTTGAGTGGCGATCACGAATCGGAAGACGAAGCATTGGCTGGCCTTCCACTAACTGGACTCATGGACTGGCGGCATCGTGAGGTGGATGCGAGTGACGAGTTGTCGTTCATTGTGGCGTTCTAAGGGGGAGGCCTTTGTTCAGTAGGAGTCTTCCGGCTGATGATGATGATGATGATGATGATTTAGGACCGAAGTTTAGAAAATTGACAAAATTAAATGAGCTATTATTAAGCGCTGAAAAAAATATTACAGACTAAACATTTCCTGTAGATTTATAATAAAAATGTTTTATTGGCAAATACATTCTAATAAATGAGAAAAAAAAAATAAGTAGACCGACTTAGACGTTTTGTAGAATGGTATTCGAATAATAATAACTAATGGGTTATAATGGAAATATTTCGCATGAAAGACAGCTCTGACGTGTATTTTTGTAAAACCTCACTACCAAAATGATTTGGTAAAAAACGGAAATAAATGGGAATCACCGCACATCAGAATAAGAGTTTATCTATACGTTATATTAGTTTTTCCTTAAAAAACGTCAGCATTTAGACATTAACAAGGCATTTGAAAAACCTCAAAACCACCTGAATGGTCAATTTTTTGTTTGCACGCTCCCCAACGAATTTTGTACGAAAATAGTTTGATTTTCAAAGACTGTATGTTAATTTCAACAAAACTATCTTTACGTGTTTCGGAGAAAAAGGGTCTTAGCACATAGATAGAAAACAACCAAGTGACTCCACAAAGATTTTTTCACTTCTCATGCACGTAAGTTGGTATTTATGCTGGATCTAGGCGACATAAAATTATTTTTTATGCTCTTGTGCATAAAGTTAAGTCTTCGTCTAAGACCAATTAAGCTAATCAGGTGTCAACAGTCACAAACAAATAGTGATTAAATATATACATTTTTTTAATGATCTTTATTTTATGTAAAACTAAATATCGATCAAATCAATATATCATTATAAATCAATAAAATTAAAAATTTATAATTATAAGTCAACAATATAACTAAAAAAATATGATTTAACAATGCATGATATATAAAAGGTACCTAGTAAGTGAATATTTTTTTTCCACTGTTGCTATTTAAGTTTCTCTCAATCGAAGTGAAAAGCAGAGTGTAAAACTCGGGCATTAAACCCATTTTCCCCTCGACGTGTCTAATTGTCTATCCACACTCGCCGTACCGGTTCGGGTGGCTATATGAACGTCTCGGATAAAATGGCTCGTTTTATGTTCTTGTTGTACAATATACTATTTCCTGTTTATGTACGGAATCCTAAAAATACCTCAAAAATGTCTACGACGAAACCCCAACGACACTCGAAACAGCTTACGGTGGAGGTCAATTAATATTTTAAACTTCCCGCAAACTTGCATCCCACAGTTTGGGTACATTTTGAATTATTAAATCTTCATTAGACACTGTATCTCAAACTTGGCGCCATAACTTTAGTAATATTTTAATAAGCCGCGAATATTTACCGTGCAATTTTGCATATTGCGTCTTGTTTATTCAAGTGAGATGGAAGATTTATGGGAACACAAGTGCTGTCTAGTTTATTAAAAAATTTTTGGACCTTCACCTGTCTGACTAACAAGCTAAGTCATCATCATCGTCATCATCCCTAGCCTATGTACGTCCCACTGCTGGGCATAGATATCCTTTCAGAGAATGAGAGTGGTTGGGCTATAGATCCCATGCGTTTGGGAACTTCACACGGACCATTGAATTACTTCACAGCTTTGTCCAGGTTTCCTCACGATATGTTCCTTCACCATAAAGCTAGTGGTAATTTTCAAATGTTATTTCGCACATGAATTTCGATAAACTCTGTACAACAATAAATCATTAAACATACAATTTTGTATAGATCATTTTTCTGTCACAAAGGAATATTTTCAAGTTAGTTAGTTTGGAATGGTTTTATCAATCAGAGGCCGTACTGACTGTCTAATGAATGCTCATTTCTTTCTACCTTCATCGTATGGCATGTGAAAGAAAGAAATGATGACAACGATTTTAATTGCGTGTGCGTTAAGCGACGACAGAATATTTGGCATTTTATTTCTATATATGTTCATCTTCCGTTTGTAACAGTATTTTCCAGACCCTCTACAATACTTCGATAAACTTAACGGTGCAAATACCGAAACTTCGCATAATAGTGTTATCGGTCCGCAGAGAGCCGCAGGCGCTTAAAACAAAAGGGGAAGTTGGGGTAACTTGGCCATCCGTAGGGGAGCGCGGGGCAAACAGGGGCAAGAGTGCAATACAAATATTTGCGGGCAAATTTTTGATGATTTTATAAGGGAGTTTAATTTCAGGTACGTTTAGTGATTACAAAGGGTTGGTTTTTAATTGGATTCTGCAAACCGTTCAGCTTTAATGGAAAATACACATAAAATTATAATATATATATATGTTGTCGTCTGTATTAATTTTATACCTGGCACTTTCTTCATTAGGCACACTTTCAGCATTTAAGATTAGATAGAGAAAGACGTAGGTACTTTGCATGAGACGTCGCATCAAGTCGAGTCATACATGCTGTAAACAGAAAAGCGTTTTAGAACGAGATAGCTATACCTACAGATTTAACAAAAAATCGCTATAAATACAATTCTCAACTGATTTTTTTTTCTTTTAGCTAAATTATTGTGTGTATCTATATATTTTCATAATAATAATAATACTTATAAGTAATAGAAGGTGTCAAATACAGAATTTCAAGAAAATTTGCTATCTGTGGGTTTTCGGAGGCGATGGGGTCACCAACAAACACCTAATATCAATTCGAACGATTTAAATTAGCGTCTAATTGATCGAATCTTTATTTTCTCTTTATTTTTCTCGAACTTTCGTACAGTCCGGATCTAAAGCCAAGTCACGCGCGGTCGTTCGTTCCAAAGTTCTAACGTTTAAATTGAATGGCACGGCGTTACGCATTCAGAGGTGATTACAGCTTATTGCTTTCAGAATAGGCGCCCAGATTTCATTGAAAAGTTACGCCTTCCACAAAACTCAATCGCGTATCGGAATATTGTATAAGTTTAGATTCGTTTAGACGGTATTCAACCTGTGGCTCGCCATGATTCTATGAGTAGCATAAAATTTTAAAAATAAATGTATTAAGTATCACGTGACAATTTACAATAATCGACTTAGTTGGGAGTATTATACATCTGAAACTCGAAACAATCCACAAACGCTTGAACAAATATCTATTTATTTCTTATAAGTGCCCAGATGCCAAAATAAAAAACCATAGATTTATCTTCGACAATGACGATCTTCCATATAAAGTTTCATCCCCTATTTCACCCTCTCACAGGAAGAATTTTTAAAAACGTGCGAACAAATATCTATTTATCTCTTATCACGTGCCGAAATGGCAAGTTTAATAAAGATTTATCGATTTATCTTCGATAATGACGACCTTCCATATAAACTTTAATCCCCTATTTCATCCCCTTACAGGTCGAATTTTCAAAAAAGCTCAAACAAATAACTACTTATTTCTTATTGAGTGCCTAAATGCCAAATTTAATGGTTTTATCTTCGACAGCGACGAACTTCCACCATATAAACTTTTATCCCCTATTTCAACTCCTTAAAGCCTCTTTTTCGCGATAAAAGATAGCCTAAGTTCTTTTCCAAGGTCTATTCTATCTCTGTACCCAATTTAATCAAAATCGGTTCAGTTGTTTAGGCCGAAAAGCGTAACAGACAGACAGACAGACAGACAGAAAGACAGAGTTACTTTCGCATTTGTAATATTATAGTATAATAGTATATAGTATGGAAGTATGGATAGTATGGATATAAGCAGGATTATAACAAATCGAAAACTTGAAACTGGTGAAACGGTTTATTTTTAGTTAAGTGTTTTTGTCAGTTGGTTGCCACCGATTTTATATTTATTTCAAATTTGTTTGTATTCTATATTCCGATCCTTTTCTGTCCCGCATTGTTGATAAGTGTATTAGGTTAAGTTTAGATTTAGTAACCCTTAAGGTTAAGGTTCTGGCAGAATCTGCGAAGCAATTTGTGGCATCGTGCTGTGAGCCAGATTACCTTTTTGTCTATATTTTGCTCTTACTGCTTTTGCTATTTTTGTTTTTGTTTCTCTTAATGTGACCAAATAATTTTATATTTGCGTTCACAATTAGGCACGGTTCGGTCGCACGTGCAGCGTGCAATGACGGCCTCACGGTCCCACCGGAAGACCAGCGCCAGCTCTTGAGCCGGCATTATGCTGAGGTGGGTCCGTTTCGTGAACAGTAACACTGTTTTTTTTTCTCTTTCTTTTATGTAATTATTCTGTCACTGTTCCGAATAAATGTATTTTCTTTCTTTCTTTCTTTCTTTCTTTCTAAATAATATATTTTCTTTCTTTCTTTAAATCATCGTTAGTTTCCATGGAGCTGTATTTTTGTGTAATGTAATTAACTAATACAAGTTGTTTTAAAACAATCCAGAATATTTTTAACAGGTTACTTTTGCTGACAAATATTTATGTACATAGAACGATGTTCAAAATGTACCTTGTATCGTGCCGCTATTCCCTGTAACCAGAAGTATGAAACAAAATAACACTCCATTTTCAATAATTTCCAACCTGTTTACGAATAACAAAATGGCCGAAACTTCTGCCCGTTCCATTAAAAGCATCCGTTAACATATAAAAAATATAGTCCACTTTAAAGGGTGAGCCGGGATTAAAAAACCCGCAACGTCAGCACTTTTCCTGAAATATTGGCAAAATATTGAGGAAAGGATAACTCACCCCTTTGGGGCGGGATCATTGCACGATATTTATTGGCCCTATGCTAAATGTCTGGGGTTTTTCGCCAAAATGAAGAGGTTTTCAGGTGCCGTTTGTTTCCTGTTAGGGTTGAATTTTGTTTCAATTCCGGAATTGAAGGGGCTTTTTTTTATTCGACTGGATGGCAAACGAGCAAGTGGATCTCCTGATGGTAAGAGATCACCACCGCCCATAAACATCTGCAACACCAGGGGTAGGTATTGCAGATGCGTTGCCAATCTAGAGGCCTACCATAAGTGCCAGTAATCCTGCTGCTGCTGTGTGCTGAGTGTGTTTTGAAAAAAGGAAATTGTATACGTGGTGTTTTATTATTTGGCAGATTAGGGTGGACTTTTCAGTTTAACGTAGTAAACATGGCATCTAGGATTATGCGAGTGAAAAACATATTTGTAATTAGAAATGTTTGGGGATATGAAGAATTTAAATTGACAAAACTCACTTTTATGTTTAAATACTTGCTGCTTCCTTATCATTACTAATATTACGAATGTAAAAGTTAGAAACTCTATCTGTCTGATACGTCTTCAAGCTTAAACCGCGGAACCAATAAAGATGAAATTTGGTATAGAGATAATAATAATATAATATATATAGATATATATATAGGATAGTTTTTACTCATTTAATTTAATAAAACATGGATTTTAAAAATATTCCAAAGTAAATTAATAAAAAGTTATTTATTATTATATTAAATCAATAAAAAACGTGATAATTAAGAGACCCTCTTTTTTGACTATGAATCTATCTTTAGTGACCAAATAAATTTGTTTTAATATAAGTATATTTTTTTTTAATTTTGAATCAAGACAAAACAAACAACTAGTTTTTATTTAAAAAAAGTTCAAACAAAAGTTCAAAAGTTTTACGTCATATCGATCCATCACTAGAGTAAAATACTACAACTAATTTAATGTTACTCAAAGTTCAACCCGTCTACTACATCTATATGACGCAAGACCCCCGTCACATCGCGCTGCGGTCATTGATCCCTTCTATTTCAGTGATGATTATTTTGAATCACTATGTGTTATGAATAGTGGGTACGAAAGATTAATTGCTTAATTTTTCTATGTGTATAAACAAGTAAGTTTTGGTAGTGATATATTTACCCACTGGGATTTTAGATTGGAGGAATGGAAATGTCACTTTTATTGTTAATTTATTGAAGACTCACTTGGATGTGATAGCGAAATGAAACGCAGTTATTTGTCCGGGGATTTATATTCCTGCTAAAACACGCGTAAATCAAAAGCTAAGTGTCAGAAAAAACATTGTTCATGTTACCACAAAAACTTAAACAAACGTGTGCGAAAAGTTCATTTATCGCAATCCTGCGATACAATTGATCTCAAACGATCTAAATGCCAAATTTAATCTAAATCGGTTCAGTGACTTAGTCATGAAGAGGTAACCGACAGACAGAGTTTATTTCTCATTCGTAATATTAATAATTACAATAAAACCATTCATTTAGGTTGATAAAGTTCATACAATAAATTCCTTTATAATTACTTAATTTTGGGACAAGGTCAAGATTCCACTTTCCTACTTCATCAAAACGTTTAATTTCAAATACCTTTTCGTAAAAATAAACTTAGAAGCTTCTCGCCGTACTAGAACCCTTCAAGTTTATTTCAATTTAAAACTCAGTGCCGGGCTAGAAATTTTGTATCTAAAACCAAAATGGTAGAATTCAAATTTGAGTAGCAACGGATCATTATAGTGGAGTACTAAAAAGTGCTGATCAATTAAACAATTATGTGTCGATGTTTTAACAACAAATTGGCCTGGTTCGACCCAATTGACAACTTAAACTATTAAAAAGTTTAGCGTATTTGGAACAGTTTTATTGTCGACTCTGATAAGTTGTTGATAAGATTAAAGTAATCCTTGCTTGTCCGTTGCCAACGTAAGCGGTAGTTGACGTTTGGAACGCGGAAAAGCAAAATATTATTGTCCTACTAATAATATGAATGCAATTCGCTATGTGGTTAGCTGGAGACCTGGAGTAACACATAGACTACTTTTTATCCCGACATTCTTACGGAATCAGTATAAAATATCTAAATCTCATCCGCTGTTTATAGAGTCCTGTAGCACAGTGGCTTATGTGTTAACGATAATGAAATCCACGTTGTAATTTTTGGAAATTCCCATAGGAATTTAGCGAAATCCCGGAATTTCAATTCAATTGACAGAAATAATGGTTTACGCGTGCGAAAACGAGGGTAAAGTTTAGTAATTAATTAATAAACGATTCTTAGAGGCTGTTTCACCATCCATTGCTTAGTGTTAACTGACGGTTAAATGTGATGCCGTCTCTATTTGTTTTGTTCGAAAGACGGAGACGGCATCACATTTCCGTCAGTTAACACTAATCAATGGAGCCGTCTCAAAGCGAGCGGACCAAGCACATTTGCTTACGATGAACCGTCTAAACAACATAACAATTTTATCATTAGATGTCTTTTGTTACAGGTACCGATTAACGTCATCATGTTGTGACAATGAGCTCTGGCTAGTGTTGTGAAAGTGTCGATATCCGTATCGATATGGCCCGGTTGTTACTAGCGCTAGTGCTGCCAGCGCTCGCTGTGGCGCTGCAGCCTAGCGACGCGGATACGTGCAATCCTGACAAGATGACAGTTTACCGGATGGTCCTGCACACGTATTGGACGAGGGAGAAGTTTCCAAAACATTACCCGGATTGGCGACCGCCGGCGCAGTGGTCGCGAGTGTATGGTGAGCATAACAAACATTATTTTGTACTAGTTATTATAATTTTTAACCCCCGACACAAAAAGAAGGGTGTTATACGTTTGACCCTAATGTCTGTTTGTCTGTGTGTAGCATTGTAGCTCTCAAACGGATGAACCGATTTCGATACGTTATTCTTAGCTATGTTTGATAAAAAATTGGTACAACCGTTTTTGAGATATTGAACCCAGAAATGACAATTTCGGGGATTTCCAACTTTTCTAAGTTAATATTTATATAAAATTTTAGGTAAATCACGTGAAACTAAATTATTGTGATAAATTATAATCTACGTACTATTAATCAACTGTGCTTTTGTGTTTTTGGTATGATAATGGATAGCTTCTACTTTTGCAATCCACGTACATGCGTCATAACTGTTTTAATATTATAGTGATGTCCTAACGAGAAAAAATATGTCTATAATCAATAAAAGTACCTACCTATCACTTTTACAGTTACAGGAACCTGGCTGAATACCAAATAAAAAATGCGCATTTAAATTTATTTACGAGCAAATTATAATTCATAAATAATCACGACAAAAGAAAACTTTGTCCTTCGTAAAACAATTCACAAAATCAAGTGAAAAGAAATAACCACTTAAGCTGATCAAATTATGACGCGCACGTAACGGCCTGTTTTATAAAGGTAAAAAATAATTATAATTGCAAATCATCTATTCATTCGAAGATTCGGCATACTTGGAAGTTTTGAGTTGATGCATAAATTTTCTCAATTGTGTGAATTCGCTCGAAATAACTAACAATGAATAAAATTTATTGCCTCTAATTTACATTTTAAAGGCGGTTTAAGATGCTCTTCAAACTTTTCAAAACGAATTATTAACACAACTTCATTCTTTACGATACATAATTTTTTATTCAGCAGTTGTTACATGTATAAAAACGTGTCCGACTAAAAGTTGTATTTGTGTGTCGTTGTATGTACTATAATTATAATAATAATAATAATAATAAATAATAAATTCATATATTTCGGGCAACTTGGCCCATACAATAAATACCTTACAGACTAACATACATATTTATAATCAATATTTAAAACTAATTTGGTGACAAAACGGCGTGACCCCGTTGAGTCACCGTCCCCGACGTCGCATTCATCTGCAATTATAATTCTCACTTATATAAAACACAAAAGTAAGTTCGTTTGTGTTCTCCTGTCAACTTTCAACTACTGAACCGATTGCGATGAAATTTTGCATTCGTCTTATGTATTAAAAGACAAGACCATAATAAATATAACATGCCTTTTATCTCGAAAAAAATAGTTGTACCCGATGGCGCGCCATTAACAAATTCGTCGCAGGCAAAGTAGCGGGCAACAGCTAGTATAAATATAATATTAAAAAGTTTTACTTGTTATAGCGTTACAATTTCATTTAACAACATCTGACTCTCTCAACTATACATATATCACAATAAAAACAGGTAAACTAAACATCCTTATTACTCGTGACTGTTAAAGAAAAATATTTTATTACTCTGAATAGCAGTATTGCGGTTAGACATACATTTGACTAACCATTGTCTTAATTGTGATTTGTGGTATAAATAAACTGTGTAAAATAACAATTAAGCAAAGAACTCGCCAAAGCGTTTTAATAAATATTGTATCGGTTTTGATATTCCTGACAGAATTATTCCAAGAAGCTATTGAATAAACAATAGAAGATGATTCAGTATGCGCCATGATTCATTTTGCAGACGTCTTACTTAACTCCTTGCGAAATGCATTTGAATTAAATTGCAAAGCGAATAAGAAATCTTGAATGAATTCGATTTCATTTGGAATATAATAGTCACTCGTAGTTTTACTTTAAATTAATCACAGATTAAAACCTTCTCAGAGTTTAAAACAGTAAATACAGATACTTCCAAATCTTTCAATGCATTAAATGACCGCTAAAAATTCGATTGTTTGAATTTATTTGCGTAAGGCAAATATCTACGTTATCAAAGAACTAGACAGAACAAAAACAAACTAGAAAGTGTATTGACTTGTAAAACGGTTACATCCATTACATTTAAAAATTAAAAAAATAAATAAAATATTTCAAAGTTTATTTTAGTTTGCTGCAGTAAAATTTCATGTTTCATAGCCATAAAAAACCGACATAAAACTCGTAGGTACAATGCTCGTCTTAGCTAATTCGTTTGATGTATCATTGTTGTTCAAAAATATCCTACACGCATGCATACCTAAACCAATCGTAGTAAAAATAACCACCAAATATCCCATTATATCGTTTAAGATTAACCAAGAAAAATACATTTCATTCATAAATAACTTCAAAGCTACAAAAATCTCGGAATAGACAATTAATTTCCACACACAGCTTAAGTCGTTCGGTTTGGCTGCGTGCCAGTGGCAAACGTTAAAATAGCTTCACTTATCGATAGCGACAGGAAACACGACACTGTCACAACACTATTATGTGACGGGAAGCTGTCTGAAGGGATGCAAGTGGAGATGAAACTATCGATATGCTGGAAGCCTTTGAGAGCGGCCCTACTGGGTTGCATACATTGGATAATTTCAAGTTTCGAAGTTGGAGACATGATTTAGCCGGGTGGGATTGAAATATCTGTGAAGTTCAGATGCTATCAAATAAACGCTTATAATACCTAAGTTATTCAACAATAATCATCATCATCATTATATCAGCCGTATGACGTCCATTATAATCTATATATCGTAATCAAATCTGCCCTAGTAACTTATTACTGGATTAAATAGCATTTCCAAGTATTTCAAGCCAGCAAATGCCGTGACTAATAAAATTTAATATAAAAGGTAAATTACTAAAGATCTTTTAGTCGAAAATCCCATAAAATCGAATGAAGGCTTTGAAGTTGCAAAATCTGTTAAACTCCGCGAGATTTCAGGCTCCCTTTGAGGCCAAATTATTATTTTATTAAATAACTACGCTTTGAATCTTTAAGAGCTGCGGCAACTTTGTAGGTAATTAGTAGATTAATTTTTGCGCGAATGTACTTAATACCGTGTACGGTACTTATAATTAATTAGTGTAAAGCTTCTCTAAAAATATATCTTGATGCAAGGCTATAGAGTGGCCCGCGTTCGGCTAAAATAACGTGTGAATAGATGTACTCCCGGTATGAAAAAATGCGTCATCGTAGGATCAGTTTTACCTGTTCATAATACCGGTTTTACCTGTTCGGTTACCTAAAAACCTGTCCGTTATACAATTTTGTGGACCACTTTCACAAATTTTAAACAAGTTTCTCATAATAAGACAAACCTCTTCTGGCGAATGAACACCAAAATACTACAGATGAACCACCATTTTTTACAGAGAAAGTACCTAATAGCAGTTGTATTCGGCTACATTAATTCAGTCACACAAACTATTTACTATTTTGTGCACAAATAAACAAACTCTGATTGCAAAGTATAAAAATAAATATTCCGTCGTAGGTAATAAATAAAATAACGAGTTGTATTTGAAACCGACGAACCATTTCATACCGCAACTGTACTCACTTTAGCGTAACCTAATTAAAAACTTTCCTCTGCCACTCGACAAGTAGGTGAATAGGTAAAAATAAAACCGTATAATTATAACTCTGCAAGTGTTTGAGGTTAATGGCGATGTGACAAATTACTTTGTTTATTGTTATTCCGCGAAGACTCATTGTAATGGACTATTTCGGGAGCTTAAGTACTTTTAGGTTTATTTATTCTTGAAGTTGATTTAGTTTTGGCTGACTTTTTATTGTTAAAGTCTAGTGATTTATCAGTTCTTATTTGTGGTGCTCGGTGCTTTCAAATAAATTTGTAGTAGCCACTTTATTTGTAGTAACAAAATCCATTCTCATTTGTCTTTTTACTTTTCGTTTTAATTAAATGTATTATTCAGTCTAATTCGAAGGCATCATAATTGATTTTATTTTACTAATATTTAGGCTGTATCTCGCTTAACATTACTAATACAGTAAGCTATTAGATGGGACTGGATGAGACCAATGAATAGGTACTTAACCATTACAAAAAATAATCTAATAATATTTTATTATCTTCTGATTTAGCACATAGGTATGAATTGAAGTTGGCATGCTGAAAAAGCATTCTTGAAAATATTTTCGGATTAGATAATAAGCCTTTTTGTTTGTATTATGGGATGGGGAGCTGCAAACATAAGTTACTCTGACAAAGTCAATTCAAGTATTCATTTATTAATTAAATGAAAAAAAAATCAAATCACTATCGCTTCTTTAAAGATATCAGATAAATAATCATCATGATTAAAAAACTAAGTTAATAAATGCCTGAAAAGATAGTTGAATATTTAACTGTCAATAAAATATTATGACATAGAGAGACAAACAAAAACATCATCAACGTAACCTATTCTCTGTCGAAGCCGAAAAAACCCACGGCTCCAGACTACTAAGTAAATTAACGTACTACATAGATCCAACTTTTTCTAAAGGAAAAAGAAAATTAGGGCGAGTGGAGGGAAAAACAAGACCATTAGTTTAAGGTGCAGGCCTAATTACTGTCATTTTTCCTTATATTCCTGGAATGTATCGTACAAGCAAAGTAGACTCCCTTACCTTGAAGCCACGGCTTAATTAAAATTGCGAAGGAAATTGTTCGTGTACTTGGTGATATAAGAACTAGGGTTGTATCGTAAGCCGAGGCAAATGTGGAGGTGAATGGAAATAGAAGTGGATAGAAATAAAATATAAATTCCTTATTGCGGTATTAAAGAGCCAAAAAATATATATTTTAAATGTGTGGACCAAAACTAAACATTATTACACTATTTTACTAGAAGTAGTAATCCCTAATAAATTAAATTAAGAAGAGACAAATTCAAATTCAGACGTCCACAGCCGGGCATATATGCCTCCTTATATAAACCTCCGTTTGCTTCGGTTGGAAGCGGCCTTCATCCACTTATGGCTTTAACTAAGAGGCAAATTATAATTTCACAAAAAGCAGTTTTGTAGCTTTGTTGCCTTCCAAGCGATTTTCTTTGTCAGATAATCTTGACAAAGGAGCTGTAGCCACATAGCACGTTAAACAATTCTACGCCAGTTATCCCTGGTCATCGCTTCTCTGACGCAAACGTTGATAGTATTTGTTGGGGCTTCGTTTTGGTCGGTCCAATGAGTAGGAGAACGTTGTTTTTTTTACATGAAACTAACCGTGGTTGAACCCTATCTCATCTGATGTTAAGTGCAGATGAGGCCAAAGGTGTATCTCACTGTTTCAGTAACAGCCTTTTCACTCTAGCCTTCATGAGCCCTAGATTGTATTTATGCGGAAATAAAGACGACGGGAGCGAATTCCATTCCTTAGCAGTTCGCTTATGCAGTTCGCATTATGAATACTAACTGGATAAGAGTGTAGACGCTCCCCCCGCCTGGAAGTCCGTTGGCAAAATAGAGATGGAGGAATTACATACAACAAATTCCTGCGCACACTCACCAAAATGTACCTGGTAAAAAACAGACAGACAAACAACTCTACGACGGCGCTCGAGGCTCTGCAGCCTGCTGTTCCCGATAAGTAGATTGTCACCAAATAGCGTTCGGGACCGGCGCTCGGGATACTTGGCGGAACCGTCCCAAAGGTGACAGCAGTATTCCATAGACACTCTTACCTGCGCTTTTTAAAGAGTAAAATGCTGCTCTGGTGTGAAATACCGCTTCACCTTATATAGGACACCAAGTTTTTTTGCAGCCATTTTCGCTCTGGACTCAATAGCCGCACCGAAGTTGAAATTAGATTGAAGGTCTAATCCAAGAAGCTCAAGGTGGTCTTTAGGTGGTAAGGATACACTCCGGAAAGTAGGAGCCAAGGTGAATGATCTCCGCTCCGTCCTCTTGATCTTTAGCCATTGACCCTTCTTTACACTACAAGTTTCTCTATAGAGTGGTCCTTACGTTAAGTCAGTCTAAAGTACCTATCGGTCAAAGAAACAGTTTTTTAGGGGTTCATAGACACGCGCGTCACGCTCAAGTATATAACTCCGTAAACATTTAACGGAGGCGGATGCGGAGATTCGATTTTTGCGGAATTTCCGCAATTAGTTAGGCGGAGGTTAAGTTCCGTTACAACCCTAATAAGAACAAGGTGAAATGTGTCTACAAATGAATATTTGCCTTGAAGTCTTAGCTAGAATGTAATTGTAATTTTGGTAGCCTGAAAGGTAGAGAGAGAATTAAAATAAAGTAGATATCTCGCACTCAAGTGTCCCTTGCAGATGGGTAGGAACATATTTTGAATTTCACTGTCACTAGTAGTTTTGGTGTAGTAGTTTTAACATTCGTTTTTAGGGTTCCGTAGCCAAAATGGCAAAAACGGAAACCTCATAGTTTCGTCATGTCTGTCCGCGGCTTTGCTTAGAAACTATTAATGCTAGAAAGCTGTAATTTTGTATGCGTGTATTTAACAATTATGCCAACAAAGTGGTAAAATAAAACGTAGAAAGAAAAAATTAAGGGTACTTCCCATAGACGTAAACGTAAAGTGGGGGTGTTTTTTTTTCTCGTCTAATTTTATAGTGTGGGATATCGTTGGATAGGTGCAAAATTTCAAGGATCTAGCTCCAGTGGTGGGCTGTGTGCTGTTTGTGAGACATTTGCGATAGCGATTAGAATTTTCTTACAAAATATATAAATAAGTTCACGTGTGTTTTTGTTCCCTTTAATTGCCTCTCAGCAATTCCTCCGTTAGGCCGGCAAAATAAATGGCTAATCTATTTTTCTTCAGCCTAATTTACCTTCCTGGAAAAATAGCCCCAGGCAGGGATCAGCAAATAAAGGTTGGCCGTGTTTGCTGCGCTATTTATAAATGCTTGCCCTACGCAAACAGTTTGATCACTTAAGTGTTTTTGATGTCAATTATAGCTTTAATTATGGCTGGGTGAGGGCTATCGATACTTTTGAAATTGTCCTGACACATTTAAGTAGGTTACACGGACTCAGTTAATTGTTAAGTGTTTAGCACTATTTAACCAATTTTTATACATGCAAGGAAATTATGTAGTATTTAATGTGTGTGTATTTGATGATGTAGTAGGTGGCAGTAGGTGGGGTTGCAATAGAACTCTTTAGTTATTGTACATAAAACATATGAAAATAACAGTTATCAAAACCAAGTACAAAGGCGAACCTATCCCATAAAGGGATCTCTGCCAGTTAACCTTTGAACAATTGAAAGGACATCAGAAACAGTCCAGTCCAGTGTCTTTAGCAAAATCTATTTCAATTGATTTTTTTTTGGCACTGAACTCACTTTAACTCCCTATAACTGATTGATTCTGGCGTTGACTCGTACTTCAAATCAAAACCCCGCGTACAAGACAGCATTTTTGCACATAAGCCTAGACGTAGTACGTCTGTGCGACGTATTTTTATGCAATACTTGCGCTTATGCTCTTCGATATCAACATATTATTATATCACACAGACTTAACTATCACAAACATCGTTGTCATTGAGAACTTGTCCCACTAATTCACTAGTTATTAATGTATCATCATCATTATTATTATGAGCCGTAGCAAGTCTACTGTTAAACATAGGCCACCCCCATAATTGCCCATAATCGGCTTGTCGTGGGGCGCCGGCGTTAGAATATTGTCCCTCCACCCGTGGGCACCGTAGAAACCGGCCGAGGGATGTTACTAGAAGGTAGGCAGCAGCGTCTTCTTGGCTACTTACTTTTACTTCTTATATCGCGCTCATCAACCGCTTACCAAACGTGGCGAGTATTTGCAACCGTTCCTCTCATCCTCACGAATTACTAAGTAATGCCGCCTAATATTCACTGAGCGGTCTACTGCCACTGCCCACTTAAAAGCCTTCTTGTTTACCTTGAAACAAGTGAGTAATCAGCTCCCTTGAGCAAGTGCAATTGGCGCGAAAGAGGGACAAAACAAGCGACTGCCGTGCAATTCGAAGAAACATGAAATCCTCATTCCCAATCCCAATGCACCTGTCTTAGAACAGAAATAAATTATCGAATCAAGTACTTACATCTTACACTCACATTCTAAAAGGGTTCAAGTCCGCGTGAATGGAGGAACTTACACCGTTTTGTTAGTAAGAGATTTGGTTGTCTCCATGCCAGTTGGCAACTGAGTTCACTACTCGTTGATTCACTAGTTACATAAACAAGGTATAAATAAGTCTCTAACTAGGATTCCCTCGTGGTATGACTCATTTATGGCAATTTGATAGTTGACTACATTATTATTAGATTTTTGGAGCGTGTGTGGACTTACATGAACTCATTTCATCATCACCGGGCATAGAGAGTGTTCCCACCCTTGTCTGTGTGCACAGGGTTGCACATTTAAATCGATCAGTATGGGCAAGTCTGTAACTGTAAGATATACCAATATATGTTCTTAGGATCCATCTCATCGATATAAGTGACCAAAAAACTGCATACATAGATAACAAAAAAACTCGTACTCCATTCGAAAATAGAACTCAGTCGATGTTTTTGGCTGTTTTGTTTATAACTTTACTATTTTTTTTTTGCTGCAGGCGTCTCCCACGACCGCTCGTACGTGCTGTTCCGCTTGGGCCGACGCGTTTCGTCCCCGGTCCGGCAGTTCGCCGAATCCGGGCGTTCGGACGCGCTCGGCTCGGCCCCCGGGACCATGGACGTGTTCGGCGCGCCGGCAGTGACGCAGGGCGCCGGCCGAACAGAGGCAGAATTCTTCGTGGATGGGAACCATTCAAGGGTTAGTACCATTACTAATATTAAAAAACAAATATAAACGCGAAATTATTATAAATGAGAAATTTTGTGAGTACCTATATGTGTGTATATGTTTGTTACTCTATCATGGTAAAACTGTTAATAGCTGGAGATCTCAAATAGCATATAGGCTACTTTATGTCCCAATATACCCACACGCTTGGGATAAAATCTCCAAATCTCTAGGCTTAGAATCTTGAAATTAAGTACAAGTTTTTTATATGCAACGTTAGTTAAATCCTCTTTTTTTTAATACTCAAGGGCTTTAGTGAAATCTCGAAATTTAAATTCAACTGCGCTGGATCTAATGTTTTACACGTGCGAAGCTGCAGTTAAGCACTAGTGTCTTCTAAAAGAGTAACGAAATTGACTATTTGACAGACAACGCATGGCTTAGCCACTGCAGCTAGAAACTTGAAAGGCACGCATATTCCTTGATCACAGAAGCGCAGTTTTTCCAAATTACCACGAGCTGGCCATTTTTTAATTCTACGGAAGCAGTCTCTTTTTGTGTAAATAGAAAAATATCGTAGGTATATAATATCACAAAATTAACCCGATATATTCAGCCAGCGGTTGGGCAAATTCAACTGAATACCCTTTTAAAAGATTTTTCATAATAGATTAATGGAGGTTGACCAATGAGACAGTCCTGTTCGAAGTGAAAATGTCTCAATATCATCATGAATAATAAATTATACTTAAAATCTTTGTAATCGAAATACCTTGTTTAACTAAAAATTAGAGGGACAAAGATATACATTTTCAACTCCATAAGTGAAGTGTTTGCAGATAGAAAAAAAAGCTGGCAGATTTTATAGTTTTTAGGGGCATATAAAATTTTGTATTTGATTAAAAAACATTGAGATATTTATAAAAACTTGTTTATTCTTGTTGTGGCATTTAAACTAAAATAACTAGGCTTGGAACATTTGGATGCTTACCGTAGTTCTAGAATCCATGGAGTCTCAACCCTAAAAATAACATTGAAAATCTTAAAAAAACTTTAATTCCTTTGAAGGTTTAGGACAGAGTTGTATTCTTGAATGAATATTACTACAGAAAAAGGAATACAATGCTGCCGTCGAATTGACTCTAACTAACAAACACCGAAAATGTTATTTCAGTAACTGTTAAAGATATAATATCTACATCTTTAAACTGGAATGCCCGATCACTAAGTTCGATGGACATATAGATGACCTCAAGAAGCTGTCAAAGAAAGCCGTGGAATATTTTAAAAAATCTAGATTTAAGTTTTAATGTTTAGTTTTCATTTGTATTTCATGCACAGTTTTGCAGTGACACTTATTCCATACGATAAATAAATACATCTTTAAACGATATCTAACAACGTAAACAACGATAAACAAAACGTATAGGCACTATATCGCTTAACTATCAGCGCAGCTCAATAACTTCCCATTTTAATTGCAAACGGTACTTGTAATATAAAACCGTCGGCATTGCCAACATTCCCCGACAATGCCTGAAAATATCGTATTTCATCACTAATTAATGCCCTCGAGAGCAAACAACAATTACGATACGTCAAACTGTTGTACTGCCGAATAAAAAGCCGAATCGATTCAAATTCTCGTAATAAAAGGGGAGTTTTATCGTACGTACGTATCGCGTTTGTTTATTCGGCCAACTCGGTTTCGGCTATTTGGCGTTCACGGTAAACGATAACGACTTTCGCCGAATGTCGTGTGTTTGAACGTTAATATTTATGTGTTATTACGAGCGGGTACTTTCGATGAAAAGTATCCTATTATAAAATTATATTCCGTTTTACGAATGTTCTGGTACACGATATTCTCTGGATATTAGGGTTTATTATTTTAGTATCGTTGGGGAGACCCGTATTTTAGTATCGTTTGTGTGTACTTACGTCCTTCATTCATAATTATTCACTATTTAGGGATTATAAATCGTAGCTGCTTATGTAATAAATTATGCACCTGAAAACAAAATTTTACTCAAATTGTAATAACGAAATCACCTTTGTTACTGGGGTAATTAATTGTACAAACAGAACAAATTTAATTTTGACATTGGATTATTCTGATGAAAATTATATTTTAATGCTAGCTTATGCCCGTAAGAGGTAATTTTGCACTTGCAGCAAAATTCACCATCCCTGTATCTAGTATTATCTTCTATTTCTTGTCCTTCAATGTCAAAGACAATGCGTTTTAGCTTTCTGGTTTCAAGTGTCTGGCCTAGGCGTTGATGTGTCAGTCAGTCTCTCATCAAAAACGGAGTTCTGACTTGAATGCGTCAGTTTGAACTCCTTTTTAAATACCTATTTAATAATAAAATAGCATCACAAGGAAGATATTATACAACAAAGAAACACATTATTATAAAAAATATAAATACATCTCTAGACCTTACAGACATTTTTCTATTCAATCTAGTAGAGAGCTGGTATAGAGAAAAAAATCAATTTCATTCGCCCGACGAAAGTCCGGTTGTGGAACAAACCAAATGATATTACCAAAATTCACTCTGATTGATTTGTATTATTTATTACATTTATGTATTGATATTGTTTATTATAAGGAACCTTGTGACCTCCGCCCTTCAACCGGTATTCGTCGATTTCTGCCTACAAGAAGGGTCTCTAAATGAATTAGGTTCAGTACAGTCTACGAGATAAACATAATGCTGTTGTTTACTAAAGGCCGTGTTTGTTCTTTGATCGAATTATAGTCGGATACATTTAGTTCCTGCTTAATAAACGACGGACTGTATTGGATGAATTAGAGATAGGTCTAGAAATTTTGTCTCTAGAAGTAATTTTGATAAAAGGAACGAACTAACCTTGACGTTTGAAGCCTAATTGTGTTTTGTTATTTAAAGTGTTTTGACGTTTTTGAACTGACCTCTAAATTAAAATTAAAATAGGTATTAATATGGGTTTTCTTATGTTTCGGCGAATAACGTTTGGTAACCTGTTTCATTTTACAACTTTTGTTTAATATTTCTGAAACAGTAAATATTTTAGGAATTCTGTAATATAAAACTAATCTAACCTAACCTAAAAGGTTTTACACGATGGCCCTGAAATAAATCCTGAAATAATTACAGTTTTAGAGTTTGCGAAATCAAACAGGTTGCCAAACGCGTTGCGAAAAGGCAGTACCCGATTAAATTGTCTAATTACCGGGGTAAAAAAAAAAAACAAAAACCAAACAAAAGAAATAATACATGTCCAATAATTTCTGAAAACCGATGGATTAGAATTTTTTGAGACACTAGTCTATTGTAAAAGAAAATTAATTTGAAAACTTGCCACGTAAACAACACTTTTATCACTTCAATGTTACATTGAAACCTGAGACGAAACCTTTCCTCACCTAAGTAATCAGCCGTCGTGCTAAGTTCTCTTGTTGTTTGCGTATCACGAAACTTCGGGCATTATTCGAGTTCTTGTTAACTTCAGTGTCTCTACTAGTTATAAAAGGTTGAGCACGAAACTTGGTAATCTAGAGTAGAATGTGAGATTATTAGGTAGGTCAAGAGTGATTTCCTTTGCTTAAAGAAAAAAAAAATACACACTACAAACACTCAATAATGTTTTTTTAGGTACACATTTTTTTTTTGGTAATTATGCCTAAGATGAGTTTGTTTAGGTCAAATTTTAGTAAATACCTTGTAAAACGCGAGGGACGCTACAATAAAGGAATCTCAAAACAATAAATAATCAAATAAATAACATACCTTTTCCAGTCAAATTTCACCAACTTTTAATGATGAGATAAACTTAAAATTTGGCACGGATATACAGTTTGGATAACAATGCAACTGCTTTCAATTTGAAGTACAGTCATCAAAATAGTGGTGTTAAAAATGTTATGTTTTTTTACAGCAACTTATTTTAATACTTAGGGTATATGTCTTATAATTATTGTCATAAATGTGACCTGCCCTCAAAATATTACTATCAGTTTTAATTGGACGAAGTGGCAGTAATTTGATGAAGGTAGAGGAAGAGGCTCTCCTGGGACAGTAGATTAGGTTGCGGATGTAAAGGCTTAGCTCGGGAGTTGACGTCAAATATGTGTAACTCTTTTCTCAAGACTGAAACATTAGTGGATCTGAATAATATATCTAAACTAATTTCCATGAAAATTATGCGTAAATACATCAGTCCATATAAACAAGTAAGAAATACTCAGCTTCCTCCGACAAATATTAAGTTTACTTATTCAAAGAATTTATGGAGTGTCCCAGAAGTTAAGAGACAAAATAGAGTCTCTAATGAACAAAATATATTTATAATGAAGCCTTTAGACTGTCCTTATATGTTCGCTGACAAATTCCATCAAAAATTAAACATAAAAAATGAAATGAACATGAAAAAAATATTCATTACCAAAAACTAAAAACAATTATAAACATGAAAAGAAAATACATATTGGAAAATTGCGAGTAAAATAAAAATATAACTTGTAATAACAGTCAGTGCTGCTCGATATTTTTTTTTGACGTTCGCCTGGCGCTCTGCTGCGTGTCATGATACTATTTTACTACAAAGTTCTATAAACCGAGTTAAAATGCCAAATACAAATTACTTCATGTGTGAGGCGCTGTCTAATGGCAAAGTTACTTATTCAATCAATTTAACCCAGCCCAGTGCGCGCCGTCCGTCTGCGCACGACATTTTATTAATTACTGACTGTCTCAGCAATCTACCTGTACTGCTACATATAACACAATTCTTATGTTTAACATGAAACGAAAAACTCTTGAAAAGTTTTATGGGAATTTTCAATTGATGTTAACATTATAGTTACCGTGTCAAAAAAGTAACTTAACCCTTCGCATGTCTGGTAGGGTAGAAGAAACCCAGGTTATTAAAATAAGTCCATATAATATTGTTTAAAATTTGAAATTTATCGCATCGTGTCTCAACGTTCACATAGGTGTTCAGTCAAACGTCCTAAATAATCTGCTGAAATATTTTTGAAGTACTTTCTCTTTCTTTGTACGTGTAATTACATACCGATCTACAAAATTTTGATTTAATCCGTACACTGAGTGACTGATAATTGTTGTGCATGTTTTTCTCAAACATTTAATCACACGGGTATTGTATTGCTAAGAGGTTAAGTTAAATAAAAGCTTGTAAAAAAAAGATCAATTAAATACAGTCAGCTCCCGGCCCAGGAGCGCGTATTGTCTGCCTTTGGCATATTAATTACCGACTGTCTGTGCGGTCTACCTGTTACTAAGAAACGTGATATAATCCATACTTACTAATATTATAAAGTGTGTGTTTGTATGTTTGTAAGTTTGTCCGTCCCTCTAGTTTATGGGCCCGAGAGTGCCATGGGCTAGTTTTTATCCCGGAAAAATGCACAGATCCCGAAGGAATAGCGCGCGATAACCGAATTCACCACGCGGGCGAAGCCGCGGGCAAAAGCTAGTTTTTACGTAAAGTTGCGTAATTACTTCGTTCATAATTGTTCATAGTACCTTCTTTTAGTTCTAAATACGAACTTTTACTTGCGCGACCAATGATTTTTTGGGTAATTTTTGGAATTATAAAAAAAAATTACAGCCACGGCAAAAAATAACTTTTTTTTTATGGTATAGGGGGCAAACGAGCAGGCGGATCGCCTGATGGTAAGCGATTACCGTCGCCCATGGACACCTGCAACGCCAGAAGATTAACTGAAACCAATATATAAAAATATAAACGTACCTTCTCCAGGGTGATTATCTCTAAAGTTTTAAGTCTGGCGCAATGTCAGCCAGTCAATGATGTGGCTTCAGGTTTTTACAAGCATTTATTTAACTTTCAACTTTCGTATGTAAATGAATAAGTACCCATATACATACCGGGTGTCGCCTGTAATACGAGTATCAAATTAAAACATAGATCGTCCTCGTCAAACTGAACAACATTAGTTCAGCGACTTTTAAAAACAATGGAGTCTTTCAATTTTAATTTTTTCATACAAATTAAATAATGCTATCAATGAACGCCATCCCAGAACACAACTGACGTCGCCTGTCACGCTACAAACATTAAGCATTTTGCTTTACATTGCTTCTTCGAATAAACTTAAAAGTGTAATAAATATTAAAAAAACTAAAAGTCGCTGAACTAGTTAATGTTGTTAAGTTTGATGAATATGATCTATGTTTTAATTATTTGCTCATATTACAGGCCACACCCGGTATTATCTTGTAGTTCAAAATTTTCAATTCCTTTTTCGAACACTGAGCTGAAATGAAGAACCCTATATTGAGCCCTATATAGGGCGTATTCGACACCTTGGCCGGGTTTTTATTATTTTTAAGATGAATCCCTTGTCACAGGTGTCAGTGATGGCCAGGATGATACCGTCCCCTGACTGGTTCGTGGGCGTGGACAGCTTCGACCTCTGCGTCGACGGGAACTGGCTGGACAGCATCACTATAGAGGTAAACTAATGAAAGAAATAAAATAAAAAAAAAACATTTTTTCGTTACAAAATGGGAAGAATGGATAAATATAAAATACATGTCACGAAATGGTCCCAAATCAGCAACCTGCCGGTCTTGCGAACGGCGCTGGACTTCCTTTGGGACTATCTGGAACAAACTGATTCATGCCCAGTCAACTAAAAAGATATCGATACGGTTAAATTTACGAAAATAAATATACACGACCCTAATGTTATGTGCATAAAGTCGTGTATAGGTACATAGGTATATTTTTGTAACTTTGGCCGTATCGATAACTTTGTAGGTGACTGCGCCAGGATGGACCTTTTAATAATCAATTTCGCTTTGCTTTCCTTGACAAAAGTATGGGACGTCAACACGACATTAGTAGCACAAAGGTTTCACACAGGTACATAATTCTACAGTGTTTTACCTGCAGCCAGGCTTTTTTTAAGGGAGGTTAAAGTTACGTATTTCTGTAACTTAACCATAACACTAATTCAATCAATAAACTAAAATCCAGACTTTGTTTACTTTCTAACAAAATTATAAATGTAATAGTGAAAGTATTTGTCGGGTGTAACTTACACTTATTTGTCAATTTATTTACTTTGCTGTACATTGCTGTCCAAAATCATTTTGCTAGAAAGTTAACAAAGTCTGAATTTTAGTTTATTAATTGAATTAATGTCATGGTTTAGTTACAGAAATAGCCTTTAACCTCCCTTAAAAAAGCTTGGCTGGCGGTAACACACTGTATATATTCTTCTGTACATTGCATCTTGAGTTATCCTTGTGATCTTTAGAGATGATAATGATACAGCTTGATTGATATAAGTTTATTTGAGAGCAATGAAATAAAGTATTTTTTTTTAAGTAGCCTATATAGTGTCCCACTGCTGGGCAAAGGTCAATTAATCTACTTAAATTTCCAAGGAATTGAATAGGAAATTATTGCTTTTCACTATCCCTATCAAGACATAAATAACGGTTATAAGTATTATTTCATTTCCAAATCATACTTACTAATTTATAGTTTGTGATGGTGTATAAAAATGTCTATTAATATTATTAATTCTTCTTACCAGGTGGATCCTCTCGACGCAGGCACTGACAACGGTTTCACGTTCACGGCACCGAACTGGCCGACCGCCCCCCAGGGGGTAGCGTACCGCATCACCTCCAAATACCCCTCCCATCCGGCGGGGTCGTTCTTCTACCCCCACCTGAGAAGGTTACCGCCGATAGCCACTTTCCAGTTTATTAAGGTAAGTACGAGATTTAGACTCCGGACCGTCCTTTACCAACACTGATGAGATATGTGCTTAATGGGATCTATAGGGTAAACCTATTATAGGGTAGGTAGGTACTTCCAGTTGTCGTGAAAACTTGAAATTGGGTATGGAGGTAATCATCTAAAATTACCCCTACACTTTGCTTAGGAGAGGGCTGCTGTGCTCAAGCTAAAAGGCGTCTAAGTGACAAAATCAAGTTTCGAGATGGAGTCGAAAAACGCAATGATTTTTTAAAATAGATGCTAGTTAATATCTATAATTTGTAATATCAACTTGCGTCTATCTTTTACACTCCATTTTAAAACTTAATTTTGTCACGAAGCCGCCTTGAGCACGGCTGAGGGGCTCCGCTAACACTGTATTCATACTGCAAATTTGTACGGAGTTTTCTGTGCGCGAGTCCGACATTTGTCTTAATTTTTTAGTTAATATTTATGGTTACTTTCTATCTAACAACTGCAAAGTCAAAAGGAAGGGTTATGATTTCAATAGGTTGTACCATTATTAAAAGACACTTAAGTAAAACACAAAACTGTAATTATTATACAAACATTGACAATCATATTTCACCCTCGAACGATTACAGACAACACGTAATAGAAGGGACAGAAGACAAATGGTAATAGTGACGTCATTACGTAAATAATAAGCGGAGAAGCTCGCGTGTGTCACTTACAAACCTTTAGCTTGGTATTATCCAAAGAGGTTGGTTCTGCTTAATACTACTCCTGGAGTATAGTGAAATAAATTGAATTACTCACGTATCAAGTTGAAGCTAATTATCAATGGCTAAGAGTTAGAGACTGCAGCTGGGTTTTTAACTTCACTGTCTGGACCCTCCTTTCCCAGTCGTCTGTAACGGATTTTTCCCAATTTCATGCCATCTCCTACAAAGAACCTCATGTAACATTTAAAAATACCTAAGTAAACAAAAGCAAGGACATAGTGTATTTTTTGGCCCTTAAGGAGACTAAACCCAGAAAAAAAAACATAAAGATTAAGGTGTGATTGACTGATTCAGGCGTTACTTTGCAGAAATATTATATACAAGAAACCCCCTTTCTTCCAATTCCACATGAACCAGCATAATTTTGTCACACAAATCTATTACACATTACCAACGCGTTTTAGACTTTATAAGAGTTAATTTTCAAAGCTAAGCGACCACACAATCGTTCCCAAGCAAATCAAATGACGTTCTGATAGAGTCGTATAGATATAGCTGTCTTGTAGGTAGCGAAAGAGAAATTTAAATGATAGTTACTCGTAATTTTATCGAGGCGCATCAACTACTTATTTGTGTTCATGGTGATAAAATAACGCAAACACTATATGGACACTAAGTACTCGTACTTAACTAGAAATAGCGTGACATGGCCTATCCACTAAGTAGATTCCCACCACATTGTCTCCATTTTTACCATAACATTAGTGATTACAAGCATGGCAAGAGTTGATACACTATTAATTTGTGAAGTGCTGTATCCGTCAATCATTTAATCCCACTAATATTTGTAAGTCTGCTTGTTTGTTTGTGACTTCATCATGTCTAAACCACTGAACCTATTAACGAATTTTGCGCAGACGGAGTCGCGGGTAGCGGCTAGTTTAATATAATTTTCCATGTTGCCTAACAAAAGTTTCAGGCCACTGATACCTAAATACTCCGAATTTTATATAAAAAAAAGATTCCAAAAAATTCAAAGGGAAACTTTCCATGTTCCAATCAGCCAGTCCCATGTAGAACAGAGCCCCGAAACTGACAACACATTAGCTGTGCGTCGGACAGATACAAATTACGTAATTTATAACGTTAAGTCTTTTCTCTTTCGGTGTGGCTGTGTCTGCCGCTGGCATAACATTTGAAATTATAATTCCGCTAATCTGATACAAGACTGGTGGTGTTTAAAATAATCTTTAGCCATACTAGTAAACCCGCAGAAGCTTCAAACTTTAAGTTTGAAGTGTGCTATTTAAATGTTCAAAGTTTTATTTGCTCGAATCATTTTTGGTTTAAAAATCAGTGTGGATCAACACAATTCACCATTGTACGAGTAAATAAGAAGGAGCTTTCATCTTTTTTGAAAATAAACCCCTGCTTACAAGTGGAACTTTGAATGAGACATTAAAACCGTTGAAGGTACAGAGATGGAACCTAGCCTTAACAGAAACTTGTATCCTTATTTTGTTGTGTTGTCTGTTTGTTCATCTATCAAATCCTTTTCACAAGAACGCGGAAAACCTATAGAGCATTTTCAGTTATCGGTAGCCCTTACAGCACAACCATTAAGAAAAATCTTATTTTTTTTCTGTCAATCTATGTCTATGTATTTCTCCTACAAGCAGAGGGTTCTGCTAACAGTGAATTTCATAGATGCGGCCCTATCCGCCGTTTCGTATTCTACGACATCATCATCATCATCGGAGTCCGACTCACACTTCGCTGATTTTTTCTAACCCCTGAAGGGATAAGGGATGAAATATAGGTGCAGTAGTTGAATAAATAAGAGCGTTATTTAAGAGCGTTTATACCTGCTGAGCTGGCAACGTTACATTTTTGTTAGATTTTCTCGATTATTCCATAAAAATTGAATGAAAATTAATAATGTTGTCTGATAGAACACTTCTTCATATATAAGTTAATGTGTCTACTCCAATAATTATTCGTTATAGGCTTTTATTTCTTTTAAAAAGCGGTCATAAACATTAATTATTTTTTAAGAAATATAAAAGTCTATCACGAATAATTATTGGAGTAGACACATTAACTTATATATTAAGAAGTGTTCTATCAGATTTTTTTTTTAATTTTCATTCAATTTTTATGGAATAATCGAGAAAAACTAACAAAAATGCAACGTTGCCAGCTCAGCAGGAATAAACGCTCTTAACTGTAACAGCGATTAAATTACTGTAACACTTATTCTCCCACAGTTACGCGAATACGAGCTATCCGAAGTGTTCCACCGCGACAGCGACGACAGACGATACGACGTCCTACAACTGGACAAGCTCAGCCACAACAGTATTGATGTCCTGGATGGCAACAGAGCTCTCTCCATCGCCGAGGAGGCGGAGAGGGCGGAACAAGCACCAAGAATCTACTCTGATGGGGCATTGACAACGCCCGATGCAGCTTACTCTTATTATTTTCTGTGAGTTGCCTTTCCTTCAAGTACTTTGCATGTGGTAGGTGAATAAATACCGGTACTTGTAACTTAACTCGGAGTGAGTCGGCTGAATGACCGCATACGGGGTACAATCAAGGCTTGAAAGCGGTACCAAAATGCCAGTATTAAAGCGCTACTTACCGGTTTTTTTTTCATTTTGTACCGTACCATAGTACCGAAGGTAGTAAACGATTCCTTAGAACAGAAATGGAAAATTTCAGGTTGTTTTTAATTCTACAGATTTGTATTACTGATTCTAAACTCATTTTACCTTAAAGAAGGTTTCCGTTAGGTTTGTTATTTTATGTAAGGAGAAGTGGTTAGGAAGAACTATGATCCTACCAGAACCAGTTTTCTTTTGTAAAATTAGGAATCTCTAAAATTAAAATTAAATCTGTTTGTCGAAATTAAAATTTGAAAACTTGGAACAACCCAAAATACGGATATTATACTGCTTTAGCACTGGTATTTTTGGAATAGATATGTATACTTCAAGTCCTGATAGAAGGATCTCTTGTCTGAATCGCTAATACTATCTTATTCGCAATTTCTACCATCATGCTCATGCAGCAGTGTCGCGTTGTTTAACTCGCGCGGAGCAACGAAATTTTTTTATAAGTATATCTTGCTTGCTCGTCATATAATCCATCTCCTTCTCTCAGGGTAAACAACTCAACGAGCACAACAGAAGAGCCGCGCTCAGCCAATGAGCTGCCGACATCAGGCCCGACAGCTAGTGAGAGATCAGCCCTTCGCAGTCTAGCGCGTCGGTATAGAGCGAGACGGCGGCGTAAGCTGCGGGCTGATAACGCCGACCCCGCTGAGCGGAGGAAGCGAAAAAGAGCTAGTAAGCTATTTAAGTTTCTTTCCAAGATTTAGATTTTGTTACAAGGTTTTCTTTAGCTTGCCCTGTTTATTTATTTATTTGTTTGGGTCTATTGTAAGCTGAATTTGATCCACTTTCAGTGGTCTAATTAACTTGAAATTTGACATACTTATGACAATACAAAAATCTGGTAGTGACATCTTGGTGGTCCTGCCAGGATCGTCTCCGCAGGAGAGAACTCCTCAATGTTTAAAAGTACCGACTTGAAATTTGGTACGGATATGCAGTTTAAATGACAATGAAAGTAGAGTCAGCAAAGAAGTTTGTATTAGAAATTAAATTTTTAACAGAAACTTATTATGAATAACGTTAGGTCTGTTGCATCACTACTAAATATGTATTATATCTTATACTACTTCTTAATTTCAAATTTACTCAAAAGGATGTAAAGGATGACAATGAGAAGTTAGCAAAACACCAGGGTTCGCTTCGACATAAAATTTTATATTTGTCAGCTTTGAAACCCTGGGTCTCACAGATTTGCAAATACACTTGGTTCACACAGCTGGAAACCAAAGGGCCGATAGCTATCTCTCTCACAGAATTAACATAAAGCTATTCAACAAGGAAACGCTGCCAGCCTTTTGAGCACAATACCACGGGGATTATTTCCAGATTTTATTTAGATTTATGCAACTTATATTTATTTTAGTTTCAATTTAATTATTTAATTTATTCTTTATTATTTCTTCAACATTATTTTTTTACAAGGAACAAACATGAAGTTCTGGGAAAGGAAAGATATTATGTAAAAAGTTTAATTTACAGAAACGTTACTAGGTATTTTTGATAAACAATGCGATAATAGAAACAACTGTAAGCGCCTCAAAAATAAAAGGAGTAAATTTTACATCATTTTTTATGAGAGCGGCTAATTTATTTCAAATTTCAAAGCCAAGTTGGGGCTATTTAAAATAAAACAAGTGCCTAACCATCCCTGGCAATTGGCGGGCAACCACTCTAACCGCAGCCCTCGACTCGGCTTTTCAATGTTAGCGGAAAAAAAAACAGATAAATTGATGCACCTCTTTTTTATGTTGTATTGAATTATGTAAGAATTTATCTGGCACGTTTTTTACAAGAAAGATTGATCTACCACACTACATTTGAAATTTACCACGAGCTTTACGGTGAAGGAAAACATCGTGAGGAAACCTGCACAACAAACCTGCGAAGCAATTCAACGGTGTGTGTGAAGTTCCCAATCCGCAGTGGGCCCGCGTGGGAACTACTGCCCAAGCCCTCTCATTCCGAAAGGAGGCCTGTGCCCAGCAGTGGGACGTATATAGGCTGGGATGATGATGATGAATAAGTGGAAATTGTATTGATTAAGGACGTGCTTTTATAAATCTCGATTTAAGGCTTAAACTGACAGTTTTTGTACGGATCTGACAGGACTTAAGACCACTTAAGCCTAGATTTAAAAGCCTGCAAGTGCCCCTAAAAGAAAATGTTTTTTAAAAGATTAGGTATATGCTTTTTTACTCTTCACTACCATTTCCGGGATGATTCAAAAAGTATTTAAGTATTTAAAACCCGGGTTAGGTAGTACAGTCAAAGGCAAAGATATCGACACGGCCAAAGTTACAAAAATATGTATATGTCGGCGGCCGATCGTAAAATCCGCCAGATCACGAAATTCCTAGGCATATCGTGAAACGCCGCCATTTCATGATATGCCTAAACGTTGGCCAGGAATATCACGATGTGCCTGAGAAATAATACGGCAGATCGATTAGAGCAACGCATTCGTCGATATTCCTAGCTCTATACCGGGCACATCGTAAAATAGTTTCTTATTTGGCCACTGGTGGCGCTGCGTATGCAATGGCGGCCGTGACCAGCTGACCGGCCGTGTTTGTTTAGCGCGTGAAAAATGTCGGCGTCGCAGCAAAATGATCTTTAAACCGAAAATAGTGATTGAATTCAAAATAGAAGTGCAATAGAAGCTTTTGAACATCAGCTCCGTTCTTTTTATGTGAATCAAACGGATTCTGTGCACAATGTGAAAAAACCATGGACGTCTGCCCGTATTTTAGAGGTTAGTATTTTGTTGGTAAATAAAGTATTCACTAGTTGTTATTTATTTATATAGAAAAATTTAGGTACGACGAGCGAAGCGAGGAGTGTTTAGTATTAATTGTGATCACGACGCACGAGCCGAGCGAGCGAAGCGAGCGTGCCGCGGCAGCGGCCGGCGAAGTGCCAGAACCGATATGGCGGCGTTTCATGATATGCCTAGGAATTTCATGATCTGCCTAAACTGGCCAAATCATGAAATGGCGGCGCTTCATGATATGCCTAGGAATTTCATGATCTGCCTAAACGTCACTAGGCAAATCGCTAAACGGTGAGTTATGAACGATATGGCGGATGTCCCTTAGCCAATTCATGAAATGGCGGCGTTTCACGATATGCCTAGGAATTTCGTGATCTGGCGGATTTTACGATCGGCCGCCGACATATACACGACTTTATGCACTTAACATTAAGGCCGTGTAAACATATTTTTGCAACTTTGGCCGTGTCGATATCTTTGCCCTTGACTGTACACAAATAATTTCAGCATACAAAAAGTTGATTCAGGTAATTGCCGATGTCGAGGAGCCAACAATACAATACAATACAATACAATACAAATATTCTTTATTGCACACCATAAATCAACCAACCTGCCTTGATGCTTGTAATTATTCCGTCACTCATATTTACGATGATATGAATAGTAGTTTTTTGCCTTTCTTCTCATTAATAGGGAATATTACTGCAATTTTATCCCGTCAAAGTGCAGCACTGGCACATACCATAATGGTTATGGTTAATTGTTTTTTGAGTATCTTAAATGTCCGTAGGATGCCGTAATATCATATTATTTCAATTATTTTTTTGGAAATATAGCTCAATATATCTCTATCACTACTATCGATGTACTTGTTGTTGTTTCTTTAAAACAATATGGCTCTGTCCATCGGAGGACTATTTTGCCAGTGTCTAGTAGTTTTTGCCGTTGTACGGTAAAAAAATTATAGAAAACGAAATATGAGAGGTAATGGTGGATGAACGATGACAGCGCGAATCCCATCGATGTACTTAAATATCATTTATTTTGTTACTCATAAATATGTCATGATTTCTATAGGTAGGTCAATACTCTTTGGTCATGATCTGTCATGGCGACAAAACATAAAGAGAACTGACGTTGTCATGGCGGCGGTTTCTTTACGGTCTGTGCTAGTGTCGCCCCCTGCGCAGAGCTTTGCCTAATATGCCCTATTGAAATTGAAACAACTTTTATGTAACTACCACCTTTGTAATGAGGGCTATCGCGAATGAGTTCGCCGCTAGAGGCGCTAGTGTAGCGTGAGGTCTCCGAAATGTCAAATCTCATAGTTTTTGGGTGAGCTACGCGGGTTTATTTAGAATTAGAATAATTTTGTGAATATTTTGCAATATCTGTAATTAATTATGGCAAATATGCGTTCCGGGGCAATGAATGTCTGTGTTTTGAGACAGTTTTGTCTGTCGGAAACCTTTGTCCTCCCTTTTTTTCGAACAAAACGGGGACTATGCAACACTGTGGCATGTTCGATATTTATATGGTACGGTTTTAAGGTGTATTAAATATGATTTTAATCTAAACTTTGTTTCCACGCCCGTAATAACAGACTTCAAAACCATACTTAAAAACCTCACGCAACAGTGCGCCATCTAGTGAGACAAAAAACGATAGCCCTCATTCAATCTACATTGGTTTTACAAATTTAAATGGGTAATTTTATAAAATCGAGTCAAGAATCGATTCAAGTCGAGTTGAGTCAAATTAAATTTTGTTCACCTCTTCTCCCAGAGCTCCTAGACTGCCGTGTGTCGGAGTGGGGTTCGTGGTCCCCGTGCCGCAGCGACGGCGGCTGCGTGGGCTCGGCGCTGCGCACGCGCCGCGTCCTCCGCCGCCCGCGCACCGGCGGCGCGCCCTGCCCCCCCACCGCCCAGTCTCGGTGGTGCGCTACCAACTGCACAGCTCCCGACTGGCGGAACAATCTTACGTAATTTTGGAAATTATTTTCTTACATACAAAAAGACCCGACACCAGAACTGAAATTAAAGGTTCAACCGCATTGCTGTTGAAAATTCGCTGACGCAATATGTAAACTCTGTAACGCGTCCCATGTGGCACATTTTTTTACGCGTATCTTCCATACCTATGCTCAAAAGACGCTGACTCACTGTAAATCAAACCATTTTTGTAGCATCAGGTAAACAGGTCTATACATATAGTCGATTTCTTTACGTAAGCATCCACTTTTCCATATTAGGGCGTTTTCAGAAAAAGTTATTGAAACGATTTTTTTTTAGATTTGGATGAAATTTCGTTTTCCTACTCAGAATCAGGAGCACTTTCGATTGTAATAGGAGAAAAAAAGTGTCCCAAGATTTTTATTCCATTGCGTTACCGTTTTCATACACGTTTCTGTGGCGGTAGTGTAATGGATAACACAAAATTATATTAAAAACCTGGGATACTATTTTTCTCCTATTACAATCGAAAGTGCTCCTGATTCTGAGTAGGAAAACGAAATTTCATCCAATACTAAAAAAAAAATCGTTTCAATAACAATAACTGAAAACGCCCAATTAGCGGCATACAAAAGTGTTTACTTAAATAAGGAAACCGATCTTACGAGTCAACAAAATGTATGCATGATGCAGGTGTCTGCTTTTAAGGTGCTTTACCGTTTTTTGTGCAACTGTGTGTACGGTACGTGTTATTAGTATCATGCGTCACGTTAGTAAACGCGTACGCGTACTCATGACACTACATACGATGCGTCGGCGTATTTTGAGCATCGGTGCCGTCGAACCTTTACGGAAGAAGAAGAGGATACTTTTCATCGGGATGCTTCATTTTGGCACCATAGAACTCGTAATAGGAGGAATAGAAGAGTCACGTCGACTAAAAGCTTGAAGCGCATACGTCGCAAAAAAATCTCAGCTCTGTAACGAAGTTTGCTCAAAAAATTACTTTTTGCAGAGATTGTGCTTTAAAAGGGATTATATCACATTTTGTCATTTTTCAGCTTATTCAATCATGCTGTATGGTTATAGTCAATGATTCACTTATTTCAATACTATCTTGGTATGACAAAGTGGAAGTATCGAGGGTGAGGATTCCAGCCTATTAAACCTAGTAGTCCCGATACACGAAATTCAAAAGAAGCATTGTAATGTAGACTTTATAATTTTACAACGAGAATCTTTAAAGTCTTAAAAAGGTTGATGAAGGGTTGCAAACCTTTTTGATTTTATCAAAGCGTTTGTTCAAAGTTTACATTTCAGTGTTTTCTTGAAGCGAGGCGGCGTTTAGGCGCCTTGGCATATCATTAAATCATTTTTCAACTGCCAGTTAATTATCATTAGCCGTCGGCCAAACTTCGAAGTATAATGTGACGAATATTTTGTGTGAATACGTCAGTAAAAACAATGAAAATAAAAATCTTAAAAATAGTAGTAGTTCACTGTATTTATTTTTCAAAAACTTCGCCAACTACTACCTAGTGAGATTTACGAGGATATAAACGTGGCGTGATCCAGACTCTACCGTTTGCTCTGAGTGTTTTCGGGGTCTAAAAATCCCTATCTTACGCCGCAGTATCTCAAAAAGAGCAACCTTTTTGAGAAACTGTAGCGTCATATGTATTAATTCTTATAAGGATTAAAGTGCTCGGAAAAATTTATCATTAGTCGTCAAAGCAGTGTGAATGATAATTGCTCTTGCCGGCAAAACTAAATGGTTATCGGGACTTTCTGAAATTACCTTGGACTGATGATATTAAATGGTTGACTCAGTAATTTAACTGACTCCTAATGAAATTTTACTCGAGCTGATATGATCCTCCATACATCTTACTATGTGCCATATTTTAATTTACTCATATTTTTAAATTAAATCTATATCTTTGTCTGTCCGTCCAAAGCTTACTTGGTTTGATTCAGTTTCGATTCCAATGTCTTTATTCGTTTTAGTTTCTGTGTAAATTCGTGATGTATAAAAATTATAAAAATAAAAATGATGTATAATATTATAAATTAATTTAGTAAGAGACTGTCGATGTTTGGAAATTAGATAGAGTTCCATTGTTTTTGCTGTACCTACGTAAGCTTGTTGCGATTCATTTTCATTTGTTTGTCAATTATTGTTAGGATAAGTGAGGTTAAGGCAAGTAAAGTTAAAATTTATATCTTACTTTACGTTTTCAAATCTTATAAAACTAAATAATTATATTATTCATTAACTTAATATTGATTTGTAATAATTTCTGTACTTTGTCAGCGAGTATATTTTATTCCGAAATATATTTACGTACCTATATTGTCAGGTCTAGTACAAAATAATATCGTGTCTTATGCTAAAATAGAAATTAAAACTAAACACAGTTTAACATTTCTTTTGTATTAACAGTATAATTTCAAATATTGACGTTTTCTGACAATATGCAGTGGGTGGGGGGTTAAATAATAAAAAAACATATCGTTTACTTAAGTGTTTCACTTGTGACAGTAACTCAATAAATAGTAGTGTCTACTAATTCTAGTGGTTTGAGAAAAATCCAAAGATACAGCTTTTATTTTTCATACCAATAAATGTAAAAAGTTAACGTATCTTGCATGGACACTAAATGAGTAAATAAACTGGTTCACTTTTTAACAATTAAAACTGGGCGAAAATGTAAAGATCTAGCATTTAAAGAAAATACCAGATATTAGAGTTCGTGCAAGCAACTGTTAACAATAGTTAAGTCTGTATTTAGATTAATATATTTATAGATCAGCATTGCCTTCTGCATGATTCTATATTTTGGTATTTTAAAAGTATCTGTATTTCATTTGTTGCACCTTTTGCAATGCGTGCTTTTATTAAAGATTTTTGTAAAGGAATCAGTTAATTTTAGTCTTAGAATAAACCTAAAAGTTATCTGTCAAACAATTGGAGCCAGAGTAGTCGCTTAAGCGTATGCCAAAGAAAAAATATAGGCTTAATTTCGAACAAAATCTCTGTTCCAGTCAACTCACATGTTCGCGCATTATTCCTTTTGTTTTATTCTTACGTACGTATGTATCCAATGTTTCAAAGAAACTTCTGGGAAAGTTTTACACGGAAATCTAATCTGACTCGACCATGAATGATAAATACGTCTTGTTTGTTCGAACATCCTCGTAAGTAATAGCTGTCTGGCGTATATCCTTCGTGAGTGAAATACAAAATACAAAAATATGTTAGACTTATTCACAAAAGAAGGAGTGTGTTTAAAAGCTTGGTGAACATCGTCGAAAGTTCTGACAAGAAATAATGGGATTAGAACTAGCTTTCTACGTTACCGCCCAACGCTTACATATTTTATGTGTACAGATAAAGTATAATGTATTTCCATCGTAAAGGTAAGATCTTAGTCAGAACACGAATGCAGCCGAAGTGTCAATCAATTTATTGTATGTAATGAGTAACATTTTCACAACCCATTTTCATAACCAACCAGAAGCTTGAGGTCCCGGGTTCGATTCCCGTGTCGGGGCAGATATTTATATTAAAAATACGAATGTTTGTTCTCGTGTCTTGGGTGTTTAATAGGTATGTATTTAAGTATGCATCTTATATAATTATATTTATCGGTTGCTTAGTACCCGTAACACAACCTTTGCTAAGCTTACTTTGGGACTAGATCAATTGGTGTGAATTGTCCCGTGATATTTATTTATTATTTATTTATTTATTAATAAAGAACTTTATTATTAAGTGTCCAATGTTAAAAGGACTGTAAGATGGGTTTTGAAGCTAATAGACAGAGAGCGAAAATACTAACTTTTTCGATAAAATACAATGGATAAAAATGGCATAATGATGCATTACATGTGTACATTGTCTTACACTGTCACAAAAAAAACACGTTCGAGTATACATGTCATAGATAGATTGATCCGTGATATCTTTCATATATTTCGCACCTTTAAAATTAAACTGAAATAATTCGAATTTTTCTCATTTTAAAATTCAACCATATTTTGTTTCATTTCAAGTTTATTTTGGAAATGTGAATATTTCGAACTGTTTCATTTTAATTTAAAAGGAGCGATTTTAAAAGAATTTTGCATTGGAAATAAAACATAACGTTGCATTTACAGAAAAGTATTGCCATTTTAACTAAAAAAAAAAAAAAAAAATTATTTTGTATCTATGCATTGAACATGTGAGTTGACTCAAGAATCTTTTGCTAGTTTAGAGGTTCCAAAAATATCTAATTACGTGAAAGATTTATAGAGTTACAAAGGGACTTAAGCTATAGAAGATTGTAAAATAGAGCCAAAAATTAAAGCTAAAATGTTAACCTTAGTGTAATAACTATTGGAGTCTGTGTATTTTTTACAATGTAAATTATTCTCATTTCAATAATAAAATCTTAAATAACAATTGAGTTTCATTTCGGTAATAGAATTACTGTCGATTTTATTTTATCATTCTTCTCTACCCACTGAGCAAGGTAACATTGCCTAAATGTTAACGAACGTTGCATTTGGAAGCTTGCAAGTTACATTTGCAAGGTTGTAACATTGTTGCAATGTTGTAGAAATTTTGTTGCAACCTTGAAAGTACCCACTTTCTAAGGTATTTTTGAAACGTTTCATTTGCAAGTTGCAGTAACATTCAAAGATAACGTAAAAGTAAGTTTCGAATTAAAGTTCCTAGAACTTCTAGCGAGAAGTTATAGTAACTTTCAAATGAACGATTATTGTAACTTCATGAAAGTACCTTGCAGAAAGATATATGGAGAACGTTGAAGTAAGTTTCACTTTCAACCTTCAGGCAACGTTGTAGAAACGTTGTTGCAAGCTTGAAAGTACCCACTTTCTAAGGTATTTTTGAAACGTTTCATTTGCAAGTTGCAATAACATTCAAAGATAACGTAAAAGTAAGTTTCGAATTAAAGTTTCCTAGAACTTCTAGCGAGAAGTTATAGTAACTTTCAAATGAACGATTATTGTAACTTCATGAAAGTACCTTGCAGAAAGATATATGGAGAAAGTTGAAGTAAGTTTCACTTTCAACCTTCAGGCAACGTTGTAGAAACGTTGTTGCAAGCTTGAAAGTACCCACTTTCTAAGGTATTTTTGAAACGTTTCATTTGCAAGTTGCAATAACATTCAAAGATAACGTAAAAGTAAGTTTCGAATTAAAGTTTCCTAGAACTTCTAGCGAGAAGTTATAGTAACTTTCAATGAACGATTATTGTAACTTCATGAAAGTACCTTGCAGAAAGATATATGGAGAAAGTTGAAGTAAGTTTCACTTTCAACCTTCAGGCAACGTTGTAGAAACGTTGTTGCAAGCTTGAAAGTACCCACTTTCTAAGGTATTTTTGAAACATTTCTTTGGGAAGTTTCAATATCCATAACAGGTATCATAAAGTAAGTTTCAAATTGAAGGTTCTTGAATTTTCCATAAGAATGTTACAGTAACTTTTATCTGAACGATTATTGCAACTCTACAAAACAACCTTGCAGGAAGATCTCTGGAGAAAGTTACAATAAGTTTCACTTTCAACTTTTTCTCAATGTTGCAGAAACGTTGTAGAAAGCTTGAAAGTACCCACTTTGTAAGCCTTTTTCGCAACATTGCTTATATAAGTTTCAGTAAGGAGTAATTAGAACTTAAGTAAAGTTGTGTGGCAAACTTTCTGCAACTTTTAAACGAAAGTTACTTTGTTAAGCTGCAAGTATGGTTGTAATGAAAGGTTTCTGCAACGTTAAAATGAACATTTCTTTAACTTGTGTAGCGACGTTGCTGGTAAGTTTTGGTTTTAAGGTACTTGATGAAGTTGCAGTAACATTATTTTGAAACATCCTTAAATCTTGCAGTTCCATATTATTTGTAATATTCAAATGAATGTTACAAAACGTTGCTAAAGGATTTTACAGAAAGTTACTTTGGTATTATTATTGTAAGTTTCAGGTACGTACTGCCAGTAACATTATTTTGAAACATCCTTAAACGTTCCAGTTCTATGTTATTTGTAAGACTCAAATAAATGTTACTTAACGTTACTAAAGGATCCTACAGAAAGTTAGTTTGGTATTATTGTTGTAAGTTTCAGGTAAGTATTGCAGAACGTTGCACGTGAAAGTTACTGCAAGCTTCAGATGTTCAGTGCAGAAAGGTTGCAAATGTACAATTACTGTAAGTTTGAGATGATTAGTGCACTAGGTTGCACGTGTACAATTACTGTAATTTTCGTATAAAATGTCAATGAAACTTGACGTTGAAACGTTAACTGCTGCTAAAAGTTATTAGCTGAATCATTTTGCAATGTCCTGACATATACAAAGTGCCAACCAATTTAAGAATCGCTTGACTTGCGATTCTAAAATTGGTAGGTAATTGTATAGGTCTGCACATTACAAAATTATTCAACTATTAAATTTAAACAACAGTTAACATTTCAACCATTTTACATGATTTTACATGAAATTCAATCATTTTACATGAAAGTTACAGTAATTTTACACGTGCACTAATCATCTCAAACTTAACAGTAATTGTACACGTGCAACTTTCTGCACTGGACATAACATCTGAAATTACAAACTATCAGCAGCAACATTTTAAACTAGTTTCGACATAGCTACAAAAGTAACAATAATTAAAAATAGTTATTAAGAATTAATAACAAACAACAATAATTACCAAATAACATTCAATTTCTTTATAAATAAAAACAAAAGATAGATTAGATACTTATTTTTATTTCAAAATTTATGATTTACTATTAACAATTAAGCAAACATATCCCGATATGGTTGTGGGCTTTACTGTCACTAAAGTAAGTATATTCTTAAGTTTAACAGCTTAATTGAGTACACAGGGTACAGGGGTAATTTTATACAAAATATAGTTATTCCTTGGCAAAAGAATTATGAGTTGAGCAAAGACGAGGGCTGATTAATATTCTTATAGCACAATGCAAAAACAAAATCAAGCAAGCAAATTATTATTATGTCAATATAATAATATATTCGAAAATATAACGTCGGCAGGCAACCACTTCGTTAACGTGCATGTTTATTTAACACTTCAAAACCCACAACACAATAATTAAATTACATATAAACAACCAAAGGCCAAGCAGGCTTGTGAGCTGCAACAGGTATGTATAAGGGATTTGTGATACTAAATGCACACTGCGATTCAGATAGCCCAGCATGTTGTGCGAACGTCTCATTTGCATTTTCTATATATTATCTCTTAAAACAGTACCATGACTGAGGGACTGACTGCTCAAACATGTCCATAAGTATCATACAATACAATACAAAGACTTTATTGTACACCAGAAATAGTAAGCGTTACAGAAAACACATACACAGAGAGAAAATTACAAGGTATGCAATAGAAATTATGACTATGACTAGAGACTACCACTAAAACTTCAATGAATTAACTTCACTGCCACCTGACTTGACTTGACTGACCACAGGTGCCACCGACGCACATGTGCGTTCAAAATGTAGGAATAATTTTGACAGCGCACTGGGGGGAAGTTCCAAAAACGCATATATGCGTCGGTGGCAGTGAATGAGTTATACAATATGAAACAGCCCAATTACTTAATTGCTCTGACAAAATTGTTTATCAACTTGAGTTAATTGTGAAGATATGAACACATAACATGGTCTATAGTATAGACCAGTAGACTATACAGATGATCAATCCAAATGGGTCAGTTGGGAGAAATCAGAAACTATGAGATATAGCGAAACCTGTCCTTAGGAACCATGGCTTTTATTTTAGATTAAGGGGCTGTTTCACCATCCATTGATTAGTGTTATCTGACGGTTAAATATGATGCCGTCTCTATTTGGGGTGCGCCAAAGTTGGCATAATTTTTCAACCCCGATTATTGGAACTCCGAAATGTTTGTCATACAATTTTGTGCCATAATACTGGTTTACTAATGATTTGGCGAAAATTATTAGCAAATTATTAACTCCCAAACTATTTATCTCATATTTTTATTTAGGCGAAATTTCATTTCCCAACTCAACATTTCGCACTGATATCATTTCCCAACTAATGATTTGATAAATGATTGTTATGCAAATTATTACCTGGGATTTTTTTTTAGATGCCATTTGTGTTTTCGTCAAATCCGTTGATTGGCATTCCTTCATTTAGCAAGCAAACAAGCAAGCAAGCCAATGATTTTTTTCCGTTCTGTTACAAAAAAAACCTAACATCGAAGGCTAAAGCGGAAGCTACGCTACGCTTCGCTCCCGCCTTAGCCTTCTGAACCTAACCTATCCAAGTCGCTTCTGCCTAGTCTCGTCTTGATCGCTCGCTTCGCTCGCTCACCACCACATAATTTAACATTTATTCTTTTTATTATATATCATGACTGATATACCTACCTTATGTGTAAAAATTGGCTAAATGTTATTTGACTATTTGTTATTTGCCTTAGCCAATTATTTGCTACATAATTGTTTGCCACATAAAAGTGTGATGAAGTAAAATTTTGCAATATAAAAATGTTGCGAAATAAGAAAATGTGAAGCAAAGTTATGCCAAGGATTGGTTTGCCAAATGAAACTTCGGCGAAAAGTTGGTTGCTAAGTGAAATTTGGCGAAAAATATTTCGCCAAAAAGGCAGTACACCCATAATACTCACTATTAATACTTAGTCACTATTACTACCGATCATAAATCCGAAACATTTAAAACCATAATGGCAGTTGTCATAAACATCTCTTAAACTTCTTTTTTTTGTCATATTTATTTTAAGCATATTGTTTTGTACTCATAAAACTCCATTATCATATATTTTTAAAGCAGACTTATTTGTTGCGCGTTGCTTTAGTTTCGTTTAGTGAAAAAAAATGTGATAAAATAATATTTCGATGACAACGCCATCAATGGGCGAAGCAATCACCATCTGTTGGATGTTATTACTGCAGACATTATTTAACCACAATAGATGTAAGTAACAAAGAAAAAACAATTCGTCAGCAAATCAATTTTATATGAATTTTACCCTCAATCGTCTTACAAGTTTTAGTAGATATCAGAAATGTAGGTTAGGTTAAGTTAAAACTGCGACCCCTCAAAACCGTACTGCTACCAGTAAAGTAGGTTAGGTTAGGTTAGAACTGCAACCCCTACAGAACCAAACTACTGCCATTAATATAGGTTAGGTTAGGTTAGAACTGCGACCACTACAGAATCAAACTGCCAGCAGTAAAGTAGGATAACCACAATTTAAGTAAATAATCTCATCAATATCATCATCTGGCCTATTATTTTTTTTGTTGGAGGCATATCCATACTATAATATTATAAATGCGAAAGTAACTCTGTCTGTCTGTCTGTCTGTTACGCTTTCACGCCAAAACCGCTGAACCGATTTTGATGAAATTTGGTACAGAGATAGAATAGACCTTGGGAAAGAACATAGGCTATCTTTCAACGCGAAAACGAGGCTTTAAGGGGTTGAAATAGGGGATGAAAGTTTATATGGTGGAAGTTCGTCGCTGTCGAAGATAAAACCATGAAACTTGGCATTTAGGAACTTAATAAAAAATAAGTCGGTATTTGTAAGAGCTTTTTTGAAATTTGACCTGTGAGGCGATGAAATAGGGGATGAAAGTTCATATGGAAGGTCGTCATTATCGAAGATAAATCGATGAGTTTTATTAAACTTGCCATTTCGGCACGTGATTAAGAGATAAATAGACATTTGTTCGCGGCGTTTTTAAAATTCTTCCTGTGTGAGGGTGAAATAGGGGATGAAAGTTTATATGAAGGTCGTCATTGTCGAATATAAATCGATTGTATATCATGAAAATTTGCATTTGGGCACTTATAAAAAATAAAATAGATATTTGTTCAAGCGTTTTTGAAAATTTTACCTGCGAGGGGATGAAATAGGGATGAAAATTTATATGGAACGTAGTCATTATCACAGATAAATCGATGAATCTTTGTGTTTAGGTATTCGATAGAACAAAAAAAGCTGGTTAAATTCGACTCAGACTAGCGCATCAAGGGTTCCGTACGTAGGTATTTATGAATGAATATCCAGTGTTAAGAAAAAAAATTGCTAATAGAGCGAGCTACCTTTATACAAAATTCCAAGTTTCTAGGACAGCCGGAAGTACCCTAAACCTTTTTCTGTTAAGGCGATTTGTATGGAAACACCTTTTTAATGACTGTAGCTTTTGATTGCGTTAACTTACAGTTGACTTCGATTTCTCGATTTTTCCGGGACTATCTCGTGGACCTGGGTTTAGGTTTTATTTTTACTTCTTCAACTCGATAAACTGCGTTATCCGTGCGTTTACGGGATAAAGGGTCTAAGGTTCCATTTTTTCCTTTTGAGGTACGGAACCCTAAAAAACATTTGTTCCGGTTCTTTTCTATTGCGACATTTTTCATACTTGAAAATATGGGGATGAAAGTTCTTAAGGAATTCCAAACAAATTTGCTATAAGTATACTTATCGGAAAAATGTAAAGCTATGCTTAGTAAGAATGACGTCTTAATTATAATTTATTGAATCAGGCGTTACTTTGCGGATGTCCATATCAATGAAGTAAAATAATTTCCTTGCTCACCCGCGACCTTACGATAGCTAAGCTTATGCAAAATATGCGTGTTCATGCAGATCCTCCACCTCCACACTGTAAGATACACACAAATCACACAAACCCATCTATCACCACCACCACACTACACTGACGCGTTTCGAACTCAAACAGAGCTCATCTTCAGAGTGACACAACCGTACACCATGCCACCAGTTGTTAGACTAACAAACCACAACCACCGTTCTAACTTGTCACTGTAACTCCCCAAGTACCCACATACGTTTTATGAAACAAAACAAAACTACCCACAAATTATTAATAAATATTTTTAACCGTCCTTCAAAACTACCTTGATTTTTATTTATTTACTGTCAAGGCATGTTTTATTAACTACCATTGCTGAAATTAGATCCAAGCCGTAGCAAGGGTGATGAAACTAAATTTACCTGCTCATTATAATAGACCCCATACTGTTGTATCTAATTATCTCCATGCATTCTAAAACATCGAGACGAACCCCTTGCCACAATAATGTAACACTTCATACGAATCTGAGTCCGATAAAGAATGATTTAGTTCCAACAAAATGTTTGGCAAAATTCGACTTATCACTCACTCGACTTACTTAGTGTGGAGGTGGAGGATCTGCATGAACACGCATATTTTGCATAAGCTTAGCTATCGTAAGGTCGCGGGTGAGCAAGGAAATTATTTTACTTCGTCTTAATTATAATCCTACCCCTCCTAACTTACATAACGGACGTAAGATGTCAAGAGTTACTATGAAGAATTAGTCCTTTTGTGTTGGCAGGGTAGAATACACGTCGTATTGCTAAAATATGGCTACCCGCAAATATTTTATGTATTAAAATAGCTTATTTTCAGTAAACCGTAGAGGTTTCTATGTGCTATTATTGGCAGAATAGGTACCTAAATAAATAAACACTTTCCAAAGTTACTATTCCACGCGGACGAAGTCGCGGCAAAGCTAGTTGATAATAATACATAAAACTTTCACTCCAGTTCCAACATAGCATTAACGTTAAAAACGTAAAAAAACTGTATCGATATTGAAATGTTATGATTAATAAGTTTATTGAAATTGATGATTATGAATGAAAGAAATATGAAAACCAGCATTATGAGTAAAAACATATCTTAGTGACAACGTTATGAATTACGATATTCTGATAATTGACCATTTGACCTTAGTTAGTAGTAGTTACAAATTTATGACAAATAAAATTATGAAGTAAATTAATTCGGAAGAGTGATGATTCTGGCTACAATCGGTAGCAGGAAAAAAAATCTGAGGATCGATTTTATGCGAGTCAATATGGACCCCTCTATTTGTTTTGTTCGAATAGACGGAGATGGCATCACATTTAACTGTCAGTTAACACTAATCAAAGGATGGTGAAACAGCCCCTAAATAAAAATGACATTCAATTTTTTGATTTAAATCTCATACTAACAAACGGGAATCGAACCTGGACAAAATCTCTGTAAACTATGTTATAAATTCTGCAAATTTTTCCGTTGTTATTGTGAATTATCTGAATCATAAGTAAACATGTGTGTATTACATACAGTCTGTTCAATATAGGAATGGACAGAGGAAAATAGGTTCTTTATAATGCACGCTTTAGGAAGTCATTTAATAAATGCAATTTTTTTAGTATACGGTCTAAACTAATTCTAATTAAAATATCGAAAACATCAATATTGGTTTCAATTATTCAGTAACTAACTGTTGCCCGCGACTCCGTTCACGTAAAATCCGTTATTGCTATCCGCAGGAGCTATGCAATTTTCCGGGGATAAAAACTAGAGATTCTATGTCCTATCTTGTACCATCTGTATACCGAATTTCACCTAAATCGGTTCAACGATTAAGACGAAATGGTAGGTAACGAACAAACATACATACAATCTTACGCAATTAATGAATGTTGGTGAGATTAGCTTTGCTATTTTTCATATAGTAATTTAAATACAATAGAAAACTTTCCTATTTTGTTAAACAAAAACGTCTTCCCATAAAATACCTAAAGAGGGCGGAGGTAAAGACTTTCTGTAAGAATCGGAACATTTATAATATTGCTGACTCAAAACATTCTGTAGGTAGCTACAAAGTAAAAAAAAAATATGATGAATGATTCACACAATCCACAATAACAACGAAAAGTTTGCAGAATTTATAACAGTTTACAGAGATTTTGACCAGGTTCGATTATTTATTTTCACTGACTAATTTTTTCTTATCCTGAATTACGCCATCAGTTGTGCTATTTCAGATTTATATCTTATTTTCCATGTCACTGTCTTCATCCTTACTGATGTTATTTAGTGTCAGGTCTTCCACACTCTATATTGCTTTCAGATGTCATTGTATCTAAAAAAAAAAACGAATAATTGTTAGTGCTTTAATGTAACGCCATAAGTTCTGTTTATTAATACAACCACTTTGTTACCCAATTATTGAAAATAGCATTACCCGCATGTATTTCGTTCAATTCCGCTTCAATTGGTTTCATAGGGAGTGATGGAGGTGATCGATACTTTTTGTTTTTTGGTAATTTTTCTTTTGTCTGACGAATGACGCCGTCTGCCTAGGTTTTCCACAGCAAATGCTTCCTTCAAGTTAGCTAATAACCAAAAATAGTACATTATTGCAGAGGCCGGGAAATTAGGATTGCCGGCCAAGTAGATAAAGGGATACGAGGCTGACAATCTCTTTTCACGCTTAGGTATTTAATGCTTTTCTCAACATTGTCGGGAAATTAAACATCAAAATTCCGTCTGCCGCGGCTAACTTTGCAATTTTCCCGGATAAAAAACTGTCCTATGCCCTTTCCAAGAATCTCAAACTATCTCCATACCAAATTTCATCTATTCGGTTCAGCGGTTTATAACAGTATTTAAACTTCGCGGTTTATTTTTTCGAAGTAATGCGAGTATTTCCGAGCATGTTTGAGAAAAAAAATATTTCTTATCTTAAGAACACATTATTAATGGCACCCAGTAATTTGCACATGCATGCACATTTAAGATCACTAGAATAACATAAATAAATAAAAAAATATTTTTCATCACACTTGCTCGTAACCAGTGTCGTAACATGCAGGCTACCAAGCCCCCCAAATAAAACCCACGACCTTAATGTGCTTTCATGAACCCGTGGTCGGTAAATGAGATGAGTCATTGCCCGTACTAATTTCATGTCATGAAGCCCAAGGTCGGTAAATGAGTTTTTTCCTGCCATGTGCTGCTGCTCCGTGCGCGCGCTGCACACGCATGCCATGCACATGCTGCAGAGCGCTGCCAAGAGCGCAAGCTAGCGGTTCGGCAATTTTTAATATTAGTTTTTCTTTTACAAATATACAATTTTACTCGCAAATGTGATGAAAAACATTGTATGTCGCACGGGCGGTACTAGAATTACAACATCGACTCATTAAAGCCCTCAGTCTTCGACTTCGGGCTTCTAATAGACTCTCGTTCGTTATTCCTTATTTACCGGCCTTAAAGACACAATGTACCTACTATAAAAAAGATCATAGAAACATGTTGCAATCAAACCAAATTATTAAGGTTACATATCAGAACACCTACCTAAAATTGTTAATTAACACATGCATTCATATTAAATATAATGACCCGGATAACTCACGTCTTAAATCGAGTTTAGCTCGACATGTTTCGGCTAATCCGTAGCCCTTCGTCTTCGGCGGAGCAACGCGACTCAGCGGCTCTGCAACACGCGCATACGTGTGTTGCAGCAGCCGCTGAGTTCGCGTTGCTCCGAAGACGAAGGGCTACGGATTAGCCGAAACATGTCGAGCTTAAACTCGATTTAAGACGTGAGTTATCCGGGTCATTATATTTAATATGAGTGAGTCTCACGGTAGTTTCTTGTTCAAAACACATGCATTATGAATTACAATTTATGATGTGCCTTCTCCTTAACCCACTAGATTAAGAAGAGTAAAGTAAAGTAACGTAATCATAAAAAAATCATTTTTATACTAGCTTTTTTTGCTTATTGTACTTGCTGTTGACTGTACTTGCGTTGTCATCCAATCTACATATCTATACCGAGTTTGAAGTTGTTGCCATTACCGTTGAAGAGTTCCGTGATGCGGAGACAATCCTGGCCGGATCACCAGGATGTCACTGCCAGATTATTGTATTGTCACCAAATTTAATATGTATGCTAAATTTCAAGTCAAGCCGATCACTGGAAGTGGGTTAAATTAAGCTTCCAAGATTCCACACCCAGACAACATATGTACATATAGTCGAGTTCAGATATTTTTGATAAAATTTTACTTACCAGTTTATGAACTCGACTGTATGTACATACATTACAAGTTATATAAAAGCTTCTAAAAACAATTTCAGTTTGGAAACCTGCTACAGTCAAGTTACCTTATTAGCATAATACAGTGTGCCTTCTAAAAACCCATAAAATAAATAAATACCGCACATCATTTTTTCAAAATCATTACTTCGTAAAACAGCAGCATATATAACTGTAGCATAAAACGGTGAGTGACTGCACGTTTTGGAGCTGAAAAGAAAACAAAAGTTGTGATTCACACTAATTTTCCTTGAATTTATTGATATTAATTTTATTTTGTAGTGTAGTGAATTACATGTAAAATTCATGTAGTCTCACTCATACTTACCATGTCCTATTATGCGAATGTCAATAAGTTATCCAATCAGCTTCTGTGGTATGTTGAAATTTATGGTTTGACTCTAAAAAAATTTTATTTGCCCAAAGACATGTCTTTTTGTCTTCATTTAACCAGTTTCTTGGACAGACGCTTCCATACATATTCATTATTCTCATGAGAATATAATAACAGAATACGGCTTCTGAAAACAACATAAAAGATTCAAATTTCCGAACAATTTAGTTCATACTCATCCATATTAAATTATAGATGGTTTGACCACATCATCAATTTAAACATCTAACTGCATCATCTGTCTTCTATTTTAATCACGTGATCAAACTACCTGTTACCTTCTGCACGGCTTGTCAATATTTCTATGTGCATATCGAAAAATATAAATAGTATATAGGTATGCAAATTATGAGATTCAATAGTATCCAAATGTCTGTTAAAACCTGAAGTATTACAACTGTAATATGAACTTCTCTACTACAAAACAGTTTTAACCAAATATCTGTGTAGGTGAAATGAATATTGAGATGAAATTATTTATTTATGTGGTTGCATTTAATTTTAACTTTACAATATTTGATTCCAGTGGTGCCACCGTTGATGCTCATGGCAGCCAACATGTTAATAAACGCAGCAGTTTCATAAAATACTACTTTCATACACACCTAAGGCCGGCAACGCGTCTGATGGTCCTGCTGCTGCTGCTGCTGCGGATGTCTATGGGCGACGGTAATCACTTAACATCAGGTGAACTGTCGGCTCGTTGTCCCCCTCCTATTTATTACATAAAAAACCTGAATTTACTTAATTGAAGTACTTAGGTTAAAAATAAAAGCTCTGTATCAACACAAGAGTGAGACGCAAACTAGGTAATATGATTTCCTTACACACCTAGGAAATATAATTTTGAACTTCAGCCATTTTGTTAGTATTTCGTCACTTTTTTTTTTTTTTTATTCTGAACTACTACATCTTAGATAAATGATTGGTCTCGCGCGCAATCATCGTACTAAAACTTCTATTCTATATTCGGTAACAACATTCTTACCTCAAAATGAACTTTTTTTGCTAAAAACAGCTATTTTATCGTCATTTATCGTAAAAAAGCAATCCCTGTAGTTTAATATGCTAGCTCGAGGTGCTTTTAAAAATAGCAGTTATAGTGAAAAAGGTGAATTTGAGGTTAGAATGTTTAATTCAAATTAGACTGAACTGCCGGTACATGATTGATCGATACAACTAAAACACCAAAATAAAAACATGCTAATAAAATAAACAACAGGAACAACTGTAGCATGGGATATCAACGTTACAAGGTATATATGATCTATTGTCAAATCTATAGCTTGCATGTTCAAATACTATTTTCAATGCAACTAGGCAGGCACAAAGCCATGTCGATGTCGTTAATAATAGCATTTAGTAATAATTTAACTTACTTACATCTTTTTCTGGTTTCTCCATTATTTTGATCTTCTTTTCATAACACTTCTTTATTGTAAAAATATTAGGCAGGCGTACGCCACACGCACGCACGCAAACACGTCACACGGTCGGTAATCAAATCAAAATGGCTGCTGGCTGGCGTATATCCGGCCGGGAGTATATATAGAAGTAGTTAGCGAGTCGGAATGAAAACTGTTAAAGTTCGTTACATTACAGAGAATTTTGATAAAGACATGTACAGCGTTAGTAATTTAGTTGCAAGATTAGAAACGGATTTATGGATGGAGTTAGTTGATAGCGAGCGGGCACGAGAGTTGATAGTTGCGAGCAGACAGTGAGAGCAGTGTGCGTTCCGCGCGGACGAGGACTCGGCAACTGGCGCGCGCTCGCCGCGGCGTGAGCGTGAGCGCCGGCACCTCTCCGCCCTTCCTTCATTCCCCCCCCGCAGGCAATAGTGCGGGGCGTAGCTGGGTAGTCTTGTGCGGACGCATAGTGCTGTGCCACAAAAGTATGGTTTGCCAACTTGCAGATCGAATTCGAATTCGAATTCGAAATTCGGAGATATTACGTCCAAAAAACAATCGATCGATCGAGAAAAAAACCATTAGACTAGAGATGCTCATTTAGTACTCAATGAATTAACTCTAACAGATTACGAGTACAAAAAAACTGACTTATGTTTTGTTAGTTTACAGAGTTATTTCCATGTTCTTGTATCCGAACAAGTTCCGTTAGCCGGACACTGTTCAGGATTTTTAATCTCTTTTATCTCTTATCCGGCCGCGGGCTGGCCAAATTTGACTGACTGCGTCCGGCCCGCCCGTACGGCTTTTGTTAGGCTTTTAAAACTTGATCAACCTACATATCGACACGTAGAAATCAATAACGGGTTAGAAACTTTAATTTGGTATGATTATAATGTTAGCTCTTATTTTGCAACGCGCCGAGCGATCCCGAGCTGCCTGCAATGACCATCACACGATCCCGAGGAACGAAAACGTCGTCGAGATGTGGCGATGAAAAAGGCTTAAGAAAAGTAGAGTAAACTAACCTACCCTAACCAACTTTACAGGCAGAAGTTAGTTTTTCTTAGGGTCTCACTCTCAGTTCTAACCTAACTTATAGCACAACCAATAAAAAGTTTGAAAACCGTTAATTTGTAGTTAGGTAACTACATCACAAAAAATTGTTTTTGTGATTATAACTTATTTGTACTTGATTGATATACTAACTGCGACCTATGGTGGTGATGCATCAGGACAACAGTTTTCCAACGGTAAAGTTATAAGTTTGTCCTTCAGTACAGTTTAACTATTACTTTTTGTTAGAGCAAGAAAAAGCCGTGGTGGCCTAGTGGTTTGACCTATCGCCTCTCAAACAGTGGGCCGGGGCTCGCACCTCTGAGTTTTTCCAAATTCATGTGCGGAATTACATTTGAAATTTACCACGAGCTTTGCGGTGAAGGAAAACATCGTGAGGAAACCTGCACAAACCTGCGAAGCAATTCAATGGTGCGTGTGAAGTTCCCAATCCGCACTGGGCCCGCGTGGGAACTATAGCCCAAGCCCTCGCGTTCTGAGAGGAGGTGCCCAGCAGTGGGACGTATATAGGCTGGAATGATGATGATGAATGGTAATAAAAAATGGTAAAAATTGTACGGAACCCTCGGTGCTCGAGTCCAACTCGAACTTGACTGTTTTTTAATAAGGTGCATTGGGGTAATTACGATAGAAATTTTGACGAGTTGAGTAGGTAAACGAAACGACAGTATTTCAGTTGAAAATTATTTTTATTTTCAAACTAATGCCTATGTTATATTCATAATGTTTTTATTTATTTTTAATTTGTAATTGCCCCTTATTTTTAATATTGTAAGCTTTATTAATAGTTTTGCTTATACGGATATTTTGGATTTACCCCGGTAAATGGGAGTGATTCTCAATATTTCAAATAGACGTTTTCCGTGGATGTCGTAAGAGGCGACTGGGGATATAGGTTAAGGTATACCGTAAGTGACAGGCTAACCTGTCACTACTGTACCGTTTTCTCAAACTTGAAACCTAAAATTGCTAAAAGTGGCTCCGAAGCAGTAACGTTTCGTGTGCTCTGCCTACCCCATTTGGGAATACAGGCGTGATGTTTGTGTGTGTATGTACTATTAGCCAAATAATTGGTCTATCAATTTTTAAACAAGTTCCTGTCAAATGAATATGTCGCTAAAGTAGACACGTCTGTTGGCATTTTTGTTTTGTGACATGCAAACGATTATCAACTTTAGGGTGGTAGACCACATATTTGGCTGATGGTACATACGTAGAAGGGAATACATCATACCTTACCTTATTGTATAAGGTACTTTACCTATCACTAATTTACCACCCTTGCCCTTACCCCTTTGAGTATCTCAAAGCCTTACCCAGATAGATAACTCCAGAGGGGTATTTCCGAAACAAAATAAAAAATAACACGTGGACCTTGTGTTCCCCTCAATCAGTAGTATAATACAATAACCTATAATACTAAAAAAACATTAATTTTAATAACTTAATTGGTTTCCGAGATTAGGGTGTTGGGGTTATTGCGAATCATCCAAAATGCGCGAAAATCACTTGTCTGGCGAGATGGCACGTTACATACACACTTAGAGCGTTTTCAGATCATCCTCCACACATATCTCCGAAAAAATCGTTCCGATACGCTATGGGCGCCACGCATCGGGCTCTGCGCACACAAACACATAAAAATACCAGACAATATGGAATTTGAATCTATGGTAGTTTGTATAAAATTGAAAGGCGAAAAATTTCAATTTGTACATTAAAAAAAACTGCGCAATCGCATTTAATTAAATATAGGAAATAAAATATTTTTAATAGAATGCGCTACTACGATAACCTATAATACTAAAAAACATTTATTTTAATAATTAGTTTCCGAGAAAAGAGTATTGGGGTTATTGTGAATCACCCAAAAATGCGCAAAAATCACTTGTCTGGCGGGATGGCACGTTACATAAACGCTAGCAGCGACAAACGGCGGCTGGAGAATCAAGGTCGATGACAATGGCGTCGAGAGCCGCGAGTAATGGTGCTAAACAAAATATCAAACCGTTTGATAGTTATTGTAAGCTTTCGGGAAAATATACCAATTTCGGAATATCCAATCCACATTTATTTATTTTTAATTTTTCATATATATTATATTGGATTTCACAGAATAAATCAAAATTACACACGGTGCTGCTCGCCCAGTTCTGTTAGCTCGAACTTGCTTGACAGGCTGTGTCTAGATTATATTAAGTAGTACTTAATAGTTTTGGATTTTATTACAATACGTATTATATAATTAAAATCACGCGTACGTGGATGACCGACCGACAGCACCGCACAGCTGTTTGTGTGACACGAGGTGTCGCGCCACGCTCGCTATAGATTGAGTATGGTACCTACCACATTGTATTTATAATATAGATCAGGGGCGCTACTACGAAAATTCGAAAATCGAGTTCGTATCGTATCGTCCTTCTCACTCTCGTGTCAATCATATTAGCGTGAACGAAACGGCACGAAATGAAGTTCGAATTATGCACTTTCGTAGTTAGTAGGGTCTCTGGGATGTTATGAAGCTCCGTATCCGTAACCGAAAAACTATCGGATATCCGAAATAAAAAACTATCCGTAGCCGTAACCGAATCCGATAAGTATAAAAAATTCTGATAGTTTCGTAGTAGGGGCGGAGTCAAAATGCGACATGTTGTGAAGGTTTTTTTGCCGACGCCGCGCCGACAGAACAGCCGGCGTCTTTCTGCATCTATTGTTATTAACTAATACAATAAAAAGTCAAGTCATCTACATTCCTTTAGAAAGCAAACTCTTTATTGTGCAAAATTACAATAAATACAAAATTCGTATTAGGTTAGCCATAGGTACCTATAAAGTCTTATTTGTTTTTGTAATTTT